>NW_022261983.1:12064953-12103689 GCF_002021735.2 Oncorhynchus kisutch
CACATACTTTCCCTCATGATGCATCTATTTTATGAAGTGCACCATCCCAACTGCAGCAAAGTACCCCCCACAACATGATGCCACCACCCCCTGCTTCGCGTTTGGGATGGTGTTCTTCGGCTTGCAAGCCTCCCCCTTTTTCCTCCAACATAATGATGGTCATGATGGCCAAACAGTTCTATTTTTTTTTTTTCATCAGACCAGAAGACATTTCCAAAAAGTATGATCTTTGTCCCCATGTGCAGTTGCAATCCGTAGTCTGCACTTTTTGCACCAAATTACATTCATCTCTTGGACACTGAACGCGTCTCCTTCCTGATCGGTGTACGGCTGCGTGTCCCAGTGGTGTTTCAGATATGACTTGCATACTATTGTTGTTTCCGATGAACGTGGTACCTTCATTGGAAATTGCTCCCAAGGAATGAACCAGACTGGTGGAGGTCTACAATTGAATTTCTTCTGATCTCCCCATGATGTCAAGCAAAGAGGGCACTGAGTTTTGAAGGTAGGCCTTGAAATACATCCACAGGTACAAACACCGCGCCATTTGATGACTCAATGATGTCAATTAGCCTAACAGAAGCCTTCTAAAACCATTGACAATTCCTGGAATTTTCCAAGGCTGTTTAAAGGGCGCATCAACTTAGTGTATGTACACTTCTGATTCGGACCCATTGGAATTGTGATACAGTGAATTATAAGTGAAATAATCTGTCTGTAAACAATTGTTGGAAAAATGACTTGTCATGCACAAAAGTAATGACCGACTTGCCAAAACTATAGTTTGTTAACAAGACATTTGTGGAGTGGTTGAAACACTTAGGTTGGAGTCATTAAAACTTGGTTATAAAAACTTCTGACTTCTACACCTGTTGTATTCGGTGCGTATGAACAATACAATTGATTTGACTATGGTAACTCGGCTATAGTGGTAAAATGTCTCATGGGGACAGTCAATACTACAAACTTCATTAGTAAGTGCCATTGCATTTTTGGAACAGTGATGTAGAGAGATTTAGAGCTAAACACTAAAGTAATCAAATGTTTGGTCTAATGATATTCTATGTACAATACTTCCTGTGGTCACCAGGACAGAGCTAGTCCGTCCCCCTCCACCCTGCCGGAGTCCCCTGGTCACAACTCTCCTGGTAGCGCCTTACTGCTGGGTCTGAAGAGGGTTTCTGTGCTGCTGGTCGACTGCAGGAAAACACCAGGGCAGAGTGGAACTGTGAGAGAAGGACACGAGGAGGATGAGAAGGAAGAAGAAGGAGATTTGATTTCATCAAGTAAGAACAATGTGTGTTGATTAAACTACAATCTGTTTCTCTAACTGCTCATTGATTGATAAACAATATATATACAGGTAACGACCAAAAGAAACACCAACATAGTGCCTTAATAGACCAGAACAGCTTAAATGTGGCTTGGCATAGTTTCTACAAGTGTCTAACTCTATCGGAGGGATGCGACACCATTCTTCCACAAGAAATTCAATGATTTGGTGTTTTTTTAGATGGTGGTGGAAAACGCTGTCTGAGGTTCCCGCTCCAAAATCTCATGTGTTCCATTTGGTTGAGATCTGGTAACAAACGGCCAGGGTGTATGATTTGCATTGTTCCCTTTCAGTCAGGAAACTTGGCCCAATACGGCTGTGGGCAGGTTGAGCGCTAGTGCACTCTAATGAAGAACATTAGTCCCCGCCTGACAAGGCCAATATACCCTGTGCTTCAGTGGAGTCCCCGCCTACCAAGGCGCAGTCATTCCTTCAATTTCTTCCTGTCTTCATCTCGAGCTGAGCAGAACAATCTCACACATTTCTTCTTAACAAAGATTGGAATGCAATTTCAGGATTTATTAAAACTGAACTGTCCCACTAACTATGCTTATCCTTCTGGAAGTTGTGCGTTAAAGTTTGGTAACTCGTTTTGTGAAATTTCCTACCAAAATATTTGCTAGTTATTCTTGTGGCTTTTTAGCATGGCTAACTGGTTGTAAGGAAGATGGCTAGTACGAACAAGTCTATGAAGGTTGTTAAGCCGGGTTTGAGTTCACGACCTTGCCCACAATCATGCGGTTTCACCATGTCTTTGAATAATACTTACGAGTTTAGTCTTGTATGTCTCTGCTGGATGACAGCTCGGGCTGCCCTGGATTGATCTGGCTCATGGGACCACTGTTGCCGGCTGCGTTTAAGCACTTCAGAGAAACGTGTCGCCTTCCATAGAAGGCTTTGTGGTAACGAGTGTGATTTTCCTCCCCTGGGCGCCTGTACCTTGGCGGAGTCTGAGTTGCGGGATGCAGGGGTGGACCTGGGCTCGTGGTGAGATCAGATGGCGCTATCCTCCCAGCGTATTGATATTGAGCCAGCTGATATCTCTTTTGGCATCGTGCAGGGCTCCTGTTTGGTTGACGACGTGGTGTCTGGCCGGTTCTGGGAGGGGGCCAGAGACAATTACTTGATGCCAACACATATTTTTAGCTAAGTTACACGCTGAAGTTATGTTACACTTGGTAACCAGACTGTTTCATCCCAACATCGTTGATGCCTTTACCATCTACACTTGCCAGTTTTAGCCTCAGCCAGCACCATATTCAGATGAGCCTTTACGTCGGTAGCCCTGCCCCCTGGTGAACAATGTATGATCGCTGGATAATTATTTTTTAAAGTCTGATATTGTGGGGAATAGAGTCATCAATGACTAGGGTTTTCAATTTGTCAGAGCTAATGATGGGATGCTTTGGCGGCTCAGATCCTGTAACGGGTGGAGGAGAGACCTGAGAAGGCTCTAACTCAGACTCGTTGCTTAGTGGGGAAAACCAGTTAAGTCTCTATCGGCTGAATGAGCGACACCGGTTGAGCATGCCAAAATATATATTTTCCAGAAGCCATGAGAACATTGTTCGTCTGCGGGGGACTGTGGAGGGGGTTTAACACTACTACCTGTATTAACTGGTGGCACAGACACTGAATCATTAATTCCACACTTGCCCAACGATTGCGTCTGAAGCCGAGCAACTTGGAAGCGTGGAAGTGCATTGAGTAGCGTCACCAGAACCTCAACCCTGCTTCGTAGGACACACCTCGGACTCAGCTGCATTCAGCCAAGCTTATGCTGCACGGGTATTCACACTTCATGGGTATGGAGGGGGCGGGGCTTGTCACAATGCCTCCATTGGATGGGAAGCTAGCTGTCTACCTAGCCTCATTGGCTACCAAAGGGATGGCTAATTCCAACACATCCCTCCCAAATAAGTATCGTTATTTTTCAGGGTTGCAGCTTGACAAGGTGTACGGGGACCCAGTCCCTGAACATGGTCACAATGCTGCAGATTTACCAAACTGAGCTATTGGCAGCCCTGGCTGTGGGGATCCCCACACAGAGCTCCTAGATGAGAGTCCTACTATGGCCGATTTCAGCATTCGGGAGAAGCATAGGGGCTTCAGTGGTGGAAGAGCGCCACCTCTGGTTGACTTTGTCTTAGGTGCTGAGAGAGACCAGCTGGACAGGCAGAGACACTTTTTCCTACGGGGTTGTTTGGCTCGGCCTTGGCATCTATGCAGGACACGGTGCTTCACGGCTTCCTTCCTCTGAAGTATTCTTCTGCCAAGGCAGGACTGTCTTCGAGAGGATTTGCAGACAAGCTGGCTGCCCTGACTTCCGGATCTACACCCAAGTCTGCTCCTGTTCCCTCAAGAACAGCGTCAGTCTGCTTGGCACAGGCTCCATTTTACTCCTGGAGGTAAAGTGAAAGCTGGTCCCTCTGCAGAGTGGGGAAAGCAGCAGCTCTCGCGCACCTATCACAATGAGAGAGAATCATCCCTAGATTTTAGACCCACCCAATCTGTCCCATTTTAGACAGGCATTTTAAGGTCTACAAGTTCAGAACCAATCACACATTTTACCTTAATTTAACTAGGCAAGTCCGTTAAGAACAAATTCTTATTTTCAATGATGGCCTAGGAACAGTGTGTTAACTGCCTGTTCAGGGGCAGAACGACATATTTGTACCTTGTCAGCTCGGGGATTTGAACTTGCAACCTTTTGGTTACTAGTCCAACGCTCTAACCACTAGGCTACCCTGCCACCCATGTGTTTGGTTCACCTCCATCTCATGGGCGATGGATATTTGTACTGCGGCCAGTTGTGCATCACCAAACACTTTGTGAGGTTTTATCGCTTGGATGTCATTGACCCAGCGTAGCCCACAGTGTTCTTATGGCTGGGACGGGAGAGGGGTTTTATCGCTTGGATGTCATTGACCCAGCGTAGCCCACAGTGTTCTTATGGCTGGGACGGGAGAGGGGTTTTATCGCTTGGATGTCATTGACCCGGCGTAGCCCACAGTGTTCTTATGGCTGGGACGGGAGAGGGGTTTTATCGCTTGGATGTCATTGACCCAGCGTAGCCCACAGTGTTCTTATGGCTGGGACGGGAGAGGGGTTTTATCGCTTGGATGTCATTGACCCAGCGTAGCCCACAGTGTTCTTATGGCTGGGACGGGAGAGGGGTTTTATCGCTTGGATGTCATTGACCCAGCGTAGCCCACAGTGTTCTTATGGCTGGGACGGGAGAGGGTTTTATCGCTTGGATGTCATTGACCCAGCGTAGCCCACAGTGTTCTTATGGCTGGGACGGGAGAGGGGTTTTATCGCTTGGATGTCATTGACCCAGCGTAGCCCACAGTGTTCTTATGGCTGGGACGGGAGAGGGGTTTTATCGCTTGGATGTCATTGCCCCAGCGTAGCCCACAGTGTTCTTATGGCTGGGACGGGAGAGGGGTTTTATCGCTTGGATGTCATTGCCCCAGCGTAGCCCACAGTGTTCTTATGGCTGGGACGGGAGAGGGGTTTTAATCGCTTGGATGTCATTGCCCCAGCGTAGCCCACGGTGTTCTTATGGCTGGGACGGGAGAGGAGTTTTATCGCTTGGATGTCATTGCCCCAGCGTAGCCCACAGTGTTCTTATAGCTGGGACGGGAGAGGGGTTTTATCGCTTGGATGTCATTGCCCCAGCGTAGCCCACAGTGTTCTTATGGCAGGGACGGGAGAGGGGTTTTATCGCTTGGATGTCATTGCCCCAGCGTAGCCCACAGTGTTCTTATGGCAGGGACGGGAGAGGGGTTTTATCACTTGGATGTCATTGACCCAGCGTAGCCCACAGTGTTCTTATGGCTGGGACGGGAGAGGGTCGTTGAAAGGCAGTGCACACTTTTGCAATATACCCAGTCAGTCAAGAGATCTGATTACACACCAGCGAACACACACTGGAAAGCGGCCTTATAGTTGTCATCAGTGTGGGAAGAGTTTTAGTCAGTCAGGGAACCTGATTAGACACCAGCACAGGTTTATTGTTGGGTTGGAATCCTAGGTGGTCTGCCGTGGGCCATTTCATTTGGTGTTGGGTTGGGCCGTGATGTCAGATCCCCTGAGTTTCCTGACTAAAAGGGAACCTACAGTTATGACTAGAACTAATGTTCAATGAAAGAGGCAAACAAAGTACAACAGTTGTTTGTCCTCACCGCCATGTTCAGATTAAGAGCGGTACTGAATTGAAGGAATGACTCCGTACCTTGGTTTTATCACATGAGAAGGTGAGACTTCTGGTGCGGCCCGGTGTTCATTGGCCTTGTCAAGCGTGATTCTAATGTTCCTCAGTAGAGGGCGCTAGTATGTGAAATCCCTATAGCTGTACCTTGTTTCCCTCCTTCAGGGAACAGTAGTTAATTAAAGTAATAACCATTTTTTTATGCTCATTAAATCATTCAGTGAACACTCATGCCCTGTGGATGGGGGCATTGTCATCAACCATAGGTTGAAGGTGAACACTCAATGGCTCTGCATTTATTGGCGTTTACCTTGCCCTCTAAGTGGTTGAGTGGACCTAAAGCCAGGAAAATGTATCCAACACCATAAGAGCCGCCAGAAACCTAATTTCCTCAAGTGTTTCCTTTTATTTTGGCAGTTATGTTTATACTGAGGGTCGTATTTGTTTATGCATTGCAAAACCTAGTTATTCAATGTCTTTGCTTCACAGGGGACACCCCTAACTGTCATTCTCTCAGTGGGAGGGGCTTATCATCTGGGGAGCCTCAACATCATGTTGCTGACGAGGCAAAAAAAAGTCTCTACAGATCAGAACAACTCAAGAAACCCCAGCAGAGAGGTTTAGGGAAGAAACCTCACCACTGCTGCTCTGACTGTGGGAAGAGTTTCACTAGAAGGAGTGGCTTCATTATTCACCAGCGGATTCACACCGGAGAGAAACCATACTGCTGCTCTCAGTGTGGGAAGAGTTTCACCTGTCCAGGAGGTCTTAAGTTACACCATAGAATCCATACAGGAGAGAATCCGTACAGATGTTCACAGTGTGGGAAGAGTTTCGCTGCTTCTAACACCTTAAAATCTCATCTGAGAATACATACAGGGGAGAAGCCTTACCCCTGCCTTGATTGTGGGAAAAGCTTTGTTAGTGCAGGAACCCTAACCATACACAAGCGTGTACACACTGGAGAGAAACCTTATAGCTGTGATCAGTGTGGGAAGTGCTTTTCTCTTTCAGAAAATCTAACTATACACCGGCGCATACACACTGGAGAGAAACCTTATGTCTGTTATCAGTGTGGGAAGAGCTTCACTCAGTCAGGAGACCTGACTACACACCAGCGAACACACACTGGAGAGAAGCCTTATAAATGTGATCAATGTGGAAAGAGTTTTGCTCTCGCTTCGTCCCTGACTAGACACCAGCGAACACACACTGGAGAGAAGCCTTATAGCTGTGATCAGTGTGGGAAGAGCTTTGCTCGAGCTTCCAACCTGTCTACACACCAGCGAACACACACTGGAGAAACACCTCACAGCTGTGATCAGTGTGGTAAGAGTTTTAGTCAGTCAAGAGATCTGATTACACACCAGCGAACACACACTGGAAAGCGGCCTTATAGTTGTGATCAGTGTGGGAAGAGATTTAGTCAGTCAGGGAACCTGATTAGACACCAGCGAATACACACTGGACAGAGGCGTTATAGCTGTGATCAGTGTGGGAAGAGTTTTAGTCAGTCAGGGAACCTGACAAGACACCAGCGAACACACACTGGAGAGAACCCTTATATCTGTGTATGTGGAAAGATATTTGTTCATTTAGGGCCAATGAAAAAACACCAGAAAGCACAAACGTGTCTTTCAACTCCCTCCTATCTGACACCGGTTCCAGATCCCTAAATAAAGGATCAATAGAAAACATCTAGTGAACAGTCATATCCATCTCTCATTCTTAAACAGTTGACTTAGTCTGATCACCACGGTAACCTGTTTGGAACATAGATGCGGTAAAGAAGTCAATTGAACTCGAGCAAAACAATGGAATTGCCATGGAAATATGTGGGAGAAAAGGCCATGGGGGGAATAATCCTGAATCTCTTCATTGCCCCCCAGCAAAATTATCCTACGTTTAGACTATTGTTTATATGTGTATGTCACAATATATTGAGGTACAAATCAGAGTATATTGCTTGTATGGATGTCAACCCTAACAATAAATGTTAGTTTCCCCAATGAACTGCATTACTTAAAAATATTTGACTACCACCACCGATGTCTGTATGCTAGCTATGCTAACCAGCTCATACTAATTGGAGTTAGCATTTAGAAGTCACTTCTCAACTTTTAAATGTTACCTGCGAAAACAGCCAAATATATCTAAATCAGACTTAAGAAACCACATTGTGAGCCTGTTACAATACATATAGTGCATTCGGAAAGTATTCATACCCCTTGACTATTTTCCACATTTTGTTACATTACAGCCTGAAAATGTATTAAATACCCCCCCCCCCCTCAATCTACACACAATACCCAATAATGACAAAGGGAAAAGTTTAGGAATTTTAGCAAATGTATTTTTTTTAAAGAAGAAAAAAAGATGCATACCTTATTTACATAAGTATTCAGACCCCTTTCTATGAGACTCAAAATTGAGCTCTGGTGCATCCTGTTTCCATTGAGATGTTTCTACAACATGATTTGAGTCTACCTGTGGTAAATTCGGTTGATTGGACATGATTAGGAAGTGCACACTCCTCTTTCATATTTTCAATGACGGCCTGGGAACAGTGGGTTAACTGCCTTGTTCAGGGGCAGAACGACAGATTTTTACCTTGTCAGCTCATCGATTTGATTTTGCAACATTTCGGTTTCAAGTCCAACGCTCTAACCACTAGGCTACCTGATCAAACAGACTCACGAAACGCATATTACTTCTTTGTAAATTGTGTTGTAGTGTGCCACTGGCTATCTGTAAAATAAACAATTGAGCTGTCTGGTTTACTTCATATAAGACATTTGAAAGGATTCATACTTTTACTTTTGATACTTAATTACATTTGAGAAGTTACACTTTTGATACATAATTAAATTTGAGAAATTACACATTTGATACTTAAGTATATTTAAAACTAAAGACTTTTAGACTTTTACTCAAATAGTATTTTACTGGGTGACTTCCAACTTTTACTTTAGCCATTTTCTATTAAGATATCTTTACTTTTACTCAAGTATGACGATTAGGTATTTTTTCCACCCCTGTGCAGCACTAGTTAGTTGGTTTTTCCCAAAGCGTAATGAATTCAGACGACAGCGTAGTAGGCTGATACACAGCCAATACAGTACGTAGCTGCATGCATCTATAACATAATACCAAAGAAGAAGAAGAAGATCACTTCCTTCACCACAGCTTTGAGTCTGCTGCGTGAAGCGGAAGAAGTATGAATGCACTGACTACTGCGAAGGTTGCATTGCTGTAAATGCTGCATGGCCACTGCAGACGTCGGATTGAACATATATCGGGTTTTACTGGTTCGTTGCACGGATAGCGCAGCGGTAATCCGTCTGGTATTTACAAGGCTACATTTACTGAGCCTCAGACAATTAACTATCTGGACTTTCGAAGGGGACGTGGTTCCAACAGTCTCTGGTAGAGTTAGACGAACAGACAACAGGATTATTGGTGGATAGGGTGTTGAACGTGTTATTGACTCTAATAGATCATGTAAAATATTATCCAGGATCTTCCTGAAGTAAGATTAGCCTACATCAGACATTTATTTGTCACAATTTAAATCGAGTTGTGATATTTAAAATTACGTTTGATTGCTCTGGTCTAGCTGTTCTTTATATGCATGCTATGACAAAGAATAACTAGTGTACGGTACACATTTACTGTCTTTTTTTTATTTGAAGAAACGTTGAAGAAAGAATAGCTTCGACGATGGATCGGGTACGTTTGGTTTACTTTTATTAACATAAAATGTATTGGCCTAGTTTATCTTCGATCTTCCATATCATTCATTCCATTTGAACAGCTGGACAAAAACAATGATGGTAATAAACACTTGGGATATTTTGTCCTTCAGCAAAGTAGCCTACTAGCCTAAAGCACACAGATTGATACAAGGCAATGCGCAACGAGCAGGTAAAGTCAGACCCATGGAGAAATAAGCCAGAATGTTGTTTTTACATGGAAGCCAATCCAGAAACCTATGCCATTACAACCTACGTGTTGTGATTGTGTTTGCTGTTAGTTCATATGCCTTGACACAGCCGATACAAGAAGGCAGAGACGGAGAGCACAAAATATTTTGCCTGTAATTTACTTGCCTATTTAAATAAAATACAAATTAAAAATCGGACTATTGATTTAGAGTTACCTCAAGTCGCAAAGAAAACAGGGGCTGCCTCCACTAAAGCACCATTTCAACATCATCTAATCACCAATACTTAGTCTACTAAATTGACAACTAAAAGGCACCAACAGCGATTTAGTCCGATCAACCTAAGCTAAATATGTCTATCCATGGTACCGATATCTGTGTGTGAGTGCAAGTAGAAAAAACATGTTCACGCACCCAATTTGTAGAGAAACGCTAATGCCAAACTCCTCTTTCATGTTCCCTGAACGGTCTATGACTCTGTCACTCTTGTAGTTTTTGTTGTCCTAGGCTACCTGGCTAGAATGCTTGCTCGCTAGCCTAATCTCCATTCATAGTCAAGGATGCGCCAGGCCAGCTAGTTAATAACCAATTTTGAAATTATTAATCTTCCTGAGAAGTAATTGAGATGCGCATCACGCTATGCACAGGTGAAACATTTCATCGGGACAATTATTATTTTATATTTTGTGTTACATTCCATTATATTATAGTCGTGGGTTTTCAGTATGTCCTGTGCCTATTTAGCTGAAATTCTTTCATAGGATTAAAACAGCACCATAGCTTCCATAAAGTGACCATTGGACTTAAACATTTAACTTTGTATCTGCAACAGTTTTTATTACATGTTACATGCACATTTCTGTCCACTAAGAACCAACGATGTGCGACCTTTTTTGTAGCTTTTCTGATATTGCTCATTTCTTTTCAGGCAAATCTCAGAGTTCTGTCTGAACGGGTCAGCAACTTGGAAACTGTACAGCTGCTATATAAACGTAGCTTGCTTGTCCAAAGTCCAGCAGCTAGCCTCTGTAGCTAGCTTGTCCAAAGTCCAGCAGCTAGCCTCTGTAGCTTGCTTGTCCAAAGTCCAGCAGCTAGCCTCTGTAGCTTGCTTGTCCAAAGTCCAGCAGCTAGCCTCTGTAGCTTGCTTGTCCAAAGTCCAGCAGCTAGCCTCTGTAGCTTGCTTGTCCAAAGTCCAGCAGCTAGCCTCTGTAGCTAGCTTGTCCAAAGTCCAGCAGCTAGCCTCTGTAGCTAGCTTGTTAACACCAGTCAGCTGAAAGCAAGCTAGCTAGTTTAGCCTCGTGATTTCGGGAAATGTAGCTGTTTACTTTGTGCATATAGCCTACATAATATCGCTTAATCTCCGTTTAAACTCAGAATATGCTATTCTGTTCTTTGGAATGTTTTCCGTTTCCTAATGTTTCTTAATTCCTGCCTACAGATGTATTATACTTTTTAAAACGTAGACAACATGCATCATTGTTGGATTCTTATTGTATAGGCCTACCTCAAGTCCCGGCAGTGTTAACTTAATTTAAACTATTAACTTAATAAATAACTTACTAAATAAATGAATTATTTTGAAGAACCTGGTCCTTTTCCCACCAGCTGTGTAGCTACCAGTCCCAGGGGTCCCCTCAGGGAGGTACAGTCACAGACATCTGTAGGGTACATTGCTTATAAAATAAGCAACAACCGCCTAGACCAATTTCAGGATTTAATTTAATCATATAAATTGACCATATTGTATAGCGTTAATGTTTTATAGGGCTAAATAATGGTAGGCTAACATCAAACCCATGGCCCTCGCGCTAGCTCCACTTCTGCCTAGATACTATGTTGACGAATACCTAATTGTCTTTCCAAAGTGTGCACTTATTCACTTCCCTTCACTGATTGGAAATGAAATGACTGGTATGAAACATATTGTGGATACACCCACTAGCCATGACTCCATCAATCTAATTGTGTTTCTCTTTGGTACAATTTTCACAACTCTAAGCACAAACATCTGATTCGAGCTACGAAACCAGAATTATATAGTGTGTAGTTTACGTTTTTATTTTATTTTTAGTACTAAAATAAATTAGTTTATTCCATTCATTATCTGAATGTTGTTGATACACTGTAAGCTGTTGATTTTTAGATGAGGATGCTGTTACAGTAACAAGTCCCATAAAGTGGATCTTAAGCAATGTTACATGGGGCAGAAATTGCACCAGGTTACACAATACCTTTTTACTGTAGGTTTCTACTACATGTTACAATACCCCTATATCTGATGGTTTCTTCTATGTATGTACTGTATAAGGATACTGAAACTATGAGACTGACATTTTCTCAACATGCTCCAAGTGGGATAACTAGAAGCAGTAGTTCTGGTGTTTAGGTTTTTCATCACTGGTTATTTGAACAAATCATGATTTAGCAGGTGTTACCATCTTTCACATTTCGGAAGGGGAGGGGACATTCGGGCTGTATCTTGAGAGACGGGGGAGCTTCTCATTCCGTTTCTTCTCCTCGTTCTAACATCTCCTAATCTCTCCCAATATGTATGAACCCAGAACTTAATCGAGTGACTGACCAATTACGTGACACTTAAATTCTGTGTTAACCATCATTAACTCAGGGTGAAAGATGTGTTCAACTCCACTGAATGTTGAATCAAAGGTTCTGAACATCAGACTGGATATTACAAAAATATATTCCACTTCCATTTGAAAAATTGGCTAACGTGATTGAGAAACTGTACATATGTGTAAAGTAGTGAACGATGACACACTTCAGGAGAATGGTGCATCCTTATAATACCTCCTGTCAATCATAGATTTAGACTAAAGTAATCGAAAGTTTGGACTAATGATATTCTATGTACAATACTTCCTGTGTTCACCAGGACAGAGCTAGTCCGTCCCCCTCCACCCTGCCAGAGTCCCCGGGTTGCAACTCTTCCGGTAGCGCTTTACTGTTGGGTCTGAAGAGGGTGTCGGTGCGGCTGGTCGACTGCAGGAAAACAGCAGGGCAGAGTGGAACTGTGATAAAAGGACACGAGGAGGGAGATTTGATTTCATCAAGTAAGAACAATGGGGTGTGTGGATTAGACTACAATCTGCTTCTGCAACTTTGTTGATTTGATAAAAAATATACACTCAGTTACTAGTTTTAGGTCACCCATCTAGTACTGGGTCGGTCCCCTCCAGGCTGGATGGGTCAATGGACTCACCTCCACGTGACCCACTGTATGTAGGAGTGATCCATTTTTGTGAAAGAGGGGGTGGACCGAATAAACTGTCCGCTGAGTGTATGTTGCTATATTATTTGTATAATATTTGTTTATGGACCCATATTTCCAAAACCTAGTTACTCAATGTCTTTTGTTTCAAAGGGGACTCCCATAACCATCACTCTTTCAATGGAAGGTACTTATCATCTGGGGAGCCTCAACAACATGTTGCTGAAGAGGCAGAGAAGTGTCTCTCCAGATCAGATCACCTCAAGAAACACCAGCAGAGAAATACAGTGAAGAAACCTCACCACTGTTACTCTGACTTTGGGAAGAATTTTACTAGACTGAGGTCCTTAATTCACCAGCAGATTCACACTGGAGAGAAACCGTACTGCTGCTCTCAGTGTGGGAGGGGTTTTACTGCATCTAATGCCTTAAAATATCATCTGAAAATTCATACAGGGGAGAGGCCTTACCCCTGCCTTGATTGTGGGAAAAGCTTTGCTAATTCAGGAGGCCTGACCATACACAAGCGTTTACACACTGGAGAGAAACCTTATAGCTGTGAACAGTGTAGGAAGAGCTTCAATCAGTCAGGCCACCTGACTACACACCAGCGAACACACACTGGAGAGAGGCCTTATAGCTGTGATCAATGTGGGAAGAGATTCAATCAGTCAGGAGAGCTGACTACACACCAGCGAACACACACTGGACAGAGGCCTTATAGCTGTGATCAATGTGGGAAGAGATTCAATCAGTCAGGAGAGCTGACTACACACAAACTAACACACACTGGAGAGAGACCTTACGTCTGTCTATGTGGAAAAGGCTTTGCTCGAGCTTCCACCCTGACTAGACACCAGCGAACACACACTGGAGAGAAACCTTATAGCTGTGATCAGTGTGGAAAGAGCTTTTCTCAAACTTTCTCCTTGACTAAACACAAGCTAACACACACTAGAGAGAAAGAAGCCTTATATCTGTGATCAGTGTGGGAAGAGTTTCAGTCAGTTATGGACCCTTTATTCACACCAGTGAACACACACTGGAGAAGGAACCTTATGTCTGTCCAGGTGGGAAGAGCTTTGTTTATTTAGGGCCAATGAGAAAGAAAAACCACCAGAAAACAAAAACATGCCGTATATCATTTCCCTCCCTTCTGGCACCGGTTTCAGACCCATAAATAAAGGACCAATAGAACACATCTAGTAAACAGTCATATCCATCTCCCATTCTTAAACAGTTGCCTCAGTCTGATCACCATGGTAACCTCTGTGCAGCATAATATGCAGCTCTGATCTAGGATCAGGTCTCCCCTGTGTCTATGTAATATCACACATTGGGATCTAAATGGATAAATGTTATCATATAAAATGTTATAGTGAACCTGTGTGGGGGGGGGGGATGTTGATAATTGTATCTTTCATACACATGATACTATTATAATGTCTTCATGTAGAATAATGTTTCAACAATAGGTGTATATTCATTTTTAAATAAATTATCTTCTAAACAAGAACTTATCACTTTCATTTTTTAAATGTATATCTACATTCATTAAAAAGATCCTAAAACGAATCAATGAGGCATTGAATAATAATATTCATGAGGTCAAGGAAAGAACTATGCATGCTGTCTTGTAACAATAGTTAATGTAATAACTTTTAGATTTATAATGTAATAAAACCAGTAAATGTAATATATTCTTGGTTAATATGATAAATTGATATAGTATGACTTTTTCCACTTAATGTCATAAGTTACGTTATCAGGTGAGTAACAACTTTTTTAATGAATAACATAATGACCGACCGATCATATAACACCTAAACCAATGTTTAATGTGTTACTTCACTAATGTTAATGCACATACCACCCTCCACCAATTACAAACCTATTCACCTGTACTCACACTGTCACGTTCGTCGTAATGAGTAGACCAGGCGTGAAGAGTTCCACATATTTTTAATAAAGAGAAACTCAATAAAGCATAAATGAAACGTGAAGCTACTGGTGTGCACTCAGGCAACTCAATGTAGACAAGATCCCACAAACACAAAAGGGAAATGGCAACCTAAATATGATCCCCAATCAGACACCACGATAAACAGCTGTCTCTGATTGGGAACCATATCAGGCCAACATAGACATACAAAAACCGTAGAAGAACAAAACTAGAGTACCCATTCTAGACACCCTGACCTAACCAAAATATATAGAAAAACAGGGATATCTAAAGTTTGGGTGTGACACACAAACATGCACTCTAATCTTCAAATCGTATTGATCACATGCATATATTTAGCAGATGTTATTGCCGGTGTGGAAATGCTTGTGTTCCTAGCTTGAACAGTGCAGTAATATCTAACAATATACACACTTCTAAAAGTAAAATAATGTAATTATTGAAATATACACGCCTGTACAATTTTATATATATATATATGTACGCATAATGATAATAAATAAACAGAATTCATCTGTAGGCCTTATAGTCAATGAGCCAGGGTGATCGGTTGTCTCAATTGGGGTGAAAATGTCTCATATAGATTTGTTTTAAGGTCTATGTCCCTGGAGTAAAATGTGTTCTATCATTGCAGCAATGGTAGCATTCTGTGTGTTATCACTATTTCTATTCATCCCTCCATCCCATTCAGTTTTCCCAATCAGGGTTTTACCCACATGACAATGTCAGCATACAGGTTATTACTCATGTATACCTTTAAATCATAGCTCATTGGAAAGCTTAGATTCACAGCTGTCCATTCAGATCAACAGAACTTCGACCTCTAGAATACAGACTTACCTGTAAACACTGAGTGCAAAAAATATTAAGAACACTTTCCTAATGTTGAGTTGCCCCCACCCCCCTTTGCCCTCAGAACACCCTCAATTTCTTTTTTGAATGGACTCTACAAGGTGTCAAAAGTGTTCCACAGGGATGCTGGCCCATGTTGACTCAATGCTTCCCACAGTTGTGTCAAGTATGCTGGATGTCCTTTAGGTTGCAGTTCTTGAGACAAACCGGTGCTCCTGGCACCTACTACCATACTCTGTTCAAAGGCACTTCAATATGTTTGTCTTGCACATTCAACATCAATGGCACACATACACAATACATGTCTCAATTGTCTCGAGGCTTAAAAATCCCTCCCCTTCATCGACATTGATTTGAAGTGGCTTTAACAAGTGACATCAATAAGTGATCACATCTTTCACTTGGATTCACCTGTTCAGTCTATGTCATGGAAAGAGCAGGTGATCATGATGTTTTGTCATCTCAGTGTGTGTCCATTAATATGTTATGAATATATTGTGTCATAAAAATGTTTAAATTCCTCACTACATGCAAATATGAATGTTTCTGTGTCTCACTTGTAGAAACGGGCTTGCTACATTTTCTGGTTTTAAGCAAATCACAATATCCAGAATTCATAGCGATTTCAGGACTTGGAGAACCGCCCCGTGAAGGTTTATCCAGTTGTGAGAAATATTAAAATGTTTGTTTGTAGCCACAACTTTGAACCAGAGGATTTTGAAAACGGACCTGAAGTCTCAACTCATTGGGTTGCCATGTCGTCGAACATTGAGAAGTGATGCTCTTCTATCAAATAATGTTTTCCCTCTTTCCTCTTCATTTCAAAGATGAAGGCATCCAGTCAGCCAACATCAGAGCAGCAGAAAAGAGGACAATCGGATGTAAGGTCGCTAACAAACTAGCTAGCTAGTAAACTACATTTGTATATCTAAACCAAAATCTAGCTAGCTTTCCTGATACGCTGGCTAGACATTCCAAAGCATATCAATGTAATTAGCCATCTGTTATCTGGCTATGTGATTTGTTCCTTTTTGAGCTCGTTGGGTATTCGTAAGGAGGAGATTATCTGGGTGACTAACTGGTGTCTGTTGGGGGTGTGTATCAGTGGAGGCTCCTCCGGAGGAAGGGGAGGACCATCCTCAGTGATTTTTCAGAAACATTTAAATTGTAAAACATTGAAGTTATCCTTTTTAGATGAAACTATACTAAATATAATTATGTTACAAAGTAATTGATTAAAACATATCCGCATGTGTATTTCCCACCGTGACGAATGGAGGAGGAGGTGTTATGGTGTGGTGGTGCTTTGCTGGTGACACTTACTTATTTATTTAGAATTCAAGGCACACTTAACCAGCATGGCTACCACTGCATTCTGCAGCGGTATGCTATCCCATCTGGTTTGGGCTTAGTGGGACTATCATTTGTTTTTCAACAGGACAATGACCCAACAAACCTCCAGGCTGTGTAAGGGCTATTTTACCAAGAAGGAGAGTGATGGAGTGCTGCATCAGATGACCTGGCCTCCACAATCCCCAGGCCTCAACCAAATTGAGATGGTTTGGGATGAGTCGGACCAAAGAGTGAAGATAAATTATAGATAATACGTATCGGTGCTCATCAGCCATTGGACATAAACATTACACAACAAGTTGGAAATAGCAAATTCAACAATGAGTAGTTTGAAAGGAATCAGTGTATAACTGCAAGCGTTGCAAAGCAATCACTAGCCTACTATTCAGTGGAGAGGGTGTGTGGTCCAAGTCTGCTCTCTTTTCCAAGCTTAAAAGGATAAACATACACATACAACATCGTGGGCCAGAAACTGTTGAATATATTGGCCATGCTGTCAATCCAGCAGGACTTCTGCCACGTTTAAAACAACTGGAAACTGAACTGGGAAATGTCAGACTTCAATGAGTTCACGACAACTGGGAACTCGGAAAGATTTGTTTTGATTTTAATTTTGATGTAACTTGCAAATGTAAAAACAATACAACCACACGTGGACATAATGCATTTGCAATCATTGAGGATGACACAAAAGACGTGATACAAAATCATTTAAAGTTTAAATAGATTCATGATATATTGATCATGCCAATTTGTTTTGACATGAATTTAACATACTATATATCATCGAGGCAATACAGCAGTTATATCCTAACAATAAATGACTCCCTAAACCGCGTGTCCCACTTGAAGAGAGGTGTTGATGACTATATACAGTAGGTGGCGGCACCTTTTAAACACCACAGAAGAAGCTGAAAAGCATCAACAGGAAGTACTTTGTTAACATCCTCTATCTAGTTTTCAAACCAAATACATGTCCACATCCTTTTGCAGGATGTTTCTAATGTAAGATTAGTCTAAATGAGACGTTTATTTGTCACAATTTAAATCGAGTTTTATATTTAAAAAGGTGTGTTCTAGCTTTTATTTATCTGAACGCTGTGACAAAGAAAGTAACTGTAGCGTAACGTTACTCTTACTGTCATGTTTTTTATTTGAAGAAACGTTAAAGAAAGAATACAGTTGCTTCCATGACGGATCGGGTAAGTTTGGTTGACTTATGAACAATATGCTTTCTGTGGTGTATGAAATGTCAAGGCCTATTTTTCATAATATTTGTTCTTCCATATCCATTCGTTCCATTTGAACAGTTGGACAAAATAAACAATGGTGGTAATAAACACTTGGGATATTTTGTCCTTCAGCAAAGTAGCCTACTAGCCTAAAGCACACAGATTGATACAAGGCAATGCGCAACAAGCAGGTAAAGTCAGAACCATGGAGAAATAATGAGGGCAAAGCTACAACTTGCAGTAGTGGTGCGTGGGTAAAAGCGTCAGCCAAGCCAGAAAAATAGCCATATTACAACCTGTGTTGTGATAATTGCGTTGTTTGTTATAACCTGTTAGTAAGCCTTGACACAGCTGAGACAAGAAGACAGTGGCAGAATACATTCAACCAGACTTTTGTTAAAATCATAAAACCGGAGAGCAACATCTGTCCTGTTAAGTTAACAGTTACAACCTACAGAATGATCAAGCAAGTTCATGTTTCCAACGTTTTGGGACTACTAAACAACAATTGATTTAGTTACCGCAAGTCGCAAAGAAAACGGGCCCTTCATCCACTATTCAAGCACAATTTAAACTTCAACATCATCTAATCACCTATGCTTACATTACTACAACTAAAAGATTTAAAAAGAAACAAGGGGTGCAACTTTCACTGGGGACAAGGGACATCCCTACATTCTGAATTAGCATTTTTTTTGTCCCCCCCACTTCTAAATGTTGCACCCCTGCCAAAAACGATTTAGTTAGATAAACTTAGGCTAAATATGATGCGTCTATCCATGGTACTGATTTCTGTGTGTGCATTGCGAGTAGAAAAAAACATGTTGACTCACCTTAACTTGTAGATAAAATGCCATCCTCATCTTTCATGTTCCCTGAACGGTCTATGAGTCAGTCATACAGTACACACTTTTAGTTTTTGTTGTCTTTGGCTTCCTTGCTAAGATAAAAATGTTCATCACACAAATTATTTTGTTTTATATTCCATTATATTGTAGTCGTGAGTGTTCAGTATTTTCTGCGCCGATTTGGTAAAAATGATTGCAGCGGATTAAAACGACACTAGCTTCCATAAAGTGACCATTGGATTTAAATGTTTATTTGACTACCTTTTGTAGATGAAACAGTTTTTATTACATTTATAATGTATCACTCTTGCGTGCACATTTCTGTCCATTAATAACTTTTTGTAGCATTTCTGGCAATACCAACTAAGTTTCAGACAAATCTAACTAACTAATTTATCTATAGTTCTATCTAACCTGGTCAGCAACTTGGATGCTTGGCAACAATACAGTTGCTATTAGCTAAAGTTAGCCTATGTAGCTAGCTATCTAACGAAAAGGCAAATAAATGTAGCTAGCTGTAATTGTTGATGGAAGGTTTGTTACACAAATAACTAAAGCCATTAGCTTGCTAGCAGACAACAGCTGAACATCGACAGAAAAGCTAGCTAACGATAGCAAGTTCACGTCCAAATGCCGCTCATAGCTATGTTTGCAACGCAATGGACTTCTGCAATGCTAGCTACTCCATAGTCCAAGCTACGGTAAACGCTAGCCATATTTCACTGTCAGACAGGACACAACTCAATCTTGCTGGGAAAACAAATCAAATCAGATTGTATTGGTCGCATACACATACTTAGCATATCTTATTGCAGGTGTAGCGAAATGCTTGTGTTCCTAGTTCCAACAGTGCAGTAATATCTAACAATTCATAACAATAATGTTACATACATCTAAAAGTAAAAGAATGGAATTCAGAAATATATAAATATTAGTTTCAGAGTATAAATACAGTACATTCATAAGTATGTGGACACCCCTTCAAATGATTGTATTTGGCTATTTCAGCCACACCTGTTGCTGACAGGTGTATAAAAATGAGCACACTGCCATGCAATCTCCATAGACAAACATTGGCAGTAGAATGGCCTTACTGAAGACCTCAGTGACTTTCAACGTGTCACCGCCACCTTTCCTACAAGTCAGTTAGTCAAATGTCTGCCCTGCTAGAGCTTCCCCGGTCAACTGTAAGTGCTGTTATTGTGAAGTGGAAAAGTCTAGGAGCAACAATGGCTCAATCGAGGAGTACGCCACACAAGCTCACAGAACGGGAACGCCGAGTACTGAAGTGCGTAACGCGTTAAAATCATCTGTCCTCGGTTGCAACACTCCCTACCGAGTTCCAAACTGCCTCTGAACGCAATGTCGGCACAACTGTTCGTCAGGAGTTTCATGAAATGGGTTTCCATAGCTGAGCAGCCGCACACAAGCCTAAGATCACCTTGAGCCAGTCGCGGTTCGAGCTTGTATGGCTCCCTGGGCGAGCCATACAAAGCTTTCAGCTTTGAAAGCTCCTCTGCTTCAGCTACGGTCACTGGAAGAGTAAGACAAATTCTGAGAGCAGTCCACAAATTTGGATACATTTCTGAGAGCTCCCTTTCATGTATAAATATCAGCAGCTCAAGCAGGGTTATGGCCTCCGATGGAAAGTCAGGCAATTTTTCAGTTCCTGTGCAAGCTCTCTGGCATCCAAGTCTGAGTGTTCTTTATAGTGCAGTGTCATATTGTTCCGTCAGCTCCTAATTTGAGAGACTTCGGAAGGTCGACAGCACTCCAAACATCTCTCCCACATTTTCCAGTGTGGAAAATCTTTCCTGAAGGGCTGAGGTTGCAGCATCAACAACAACATTGAAAAATGTCACCTCCAGCTTCTTCAGGGCATCACTCAAAGGCTCATCAAATGATTCGCATGAAAAGTGCCGCTTTGTGGACCTCTGCCTTTTTTGTTGTAGAACGGCCTCGACATTCATACTAGAGGTCGACCGATTATGATTTTTCAACGCCGATACCCATTATTGGAGGACCAAAAAAGCTGATACCGATTTAATTGGCCGATTTCTTTTATTTATTTGTAATAATGACAATTACAACAATACTGAATGAACACTAATTTTAACTTAATATAATACATAAATCAATTTAGCCTCAAATAATGAAACATGTTCAATTTGGTTTAAATAATGCAAAAACAAAGTTTTGGAGAAGAAAGTAAAAGTGCAATATGTGCCATGTAAGAAAGCTAACGTTTAAGTTCCTTGCTCAGAACATGAGAACATATGAAAGCTGGTGGTTCCTTTTAACATGAGTCTTCAATATTCCCAGGTAAGAAGTTTTAGATTGTAGTTATTATAGGAATTATAGGATTATTTCTCTCTATACGATTTTTATTTCATATACCTTTGACTATTGGATGTTCTTATAGGCACTTTAGTATTGCCAGTGTAACAGTATAGCTTCCGTCCCTCTCCTCGCTCCTGGGCTCGAACCAGAAACACATCGACAACAGCCACCCTCGAAGCAGCGTTACCCATGCAGAGCAAGGGGAACAACTACTCCAAGTCTCGGAGCGAGTGACGTTTGAAACACTATTAGCGTGCACCCCGTTAACTACCTAGCCATTTCACATCGGTTACACCAGCATAATCAGTATAAGATGCCAAAGTAACCTGTGGCATCGACAGAACTTTTAGCAGCATCAGCCACAACCAGGTTCAATGTGTGAACCCCACATTGCACAAATAGAGCTCTTGGATTCATTTCCAGGAGTCTGGCTTGGACACCTTAGTTTTTGAATCGCATGTTGGCCCCATTATTATAAGACTGTCCTCTGCAGTCCTCAAACGGAATGTTTAGCTCCTCTAATCTTTTGAGAATCAGGGATGCCAAATGTTGCCCTGTGGACTCCTCTGCCTCCAAATACCCCATACAATGTTCCTTTATGTGGGGCTCCTCCTTCAGTGACACAATTCTAATCACAACTGACAACTGTTCAGTGTGACTGACATCTGAGGAGCAATCTAGAATGATAGAATTTTGCCAGCTTGATGTCACTCAGCATTATTGAAATGACCTTGCTGCTCAACTAATCAATGAGTTCATTCTGTATTTGGTGGCCAAGGTAGCTGGTGGTGTGACTCAAGGTCCCTTTTTGGACACAGTTAAGGTGCTCTTTCATGACTGGATCAAATTGTACCATCAGTCCAACCTCTTTGAGGAAATGTCCATTTGATGGAGAGTAGAGTGTTTCTGTGTGTCTCCTTAGTGCCAGATTTCTAATTGCCAGAGACTGCACAATAGCAGTCAGACGTGTCAACACCTCTCTCCATCTTATCCTCTCAGCCTCAATAAGTGCCATCTCATGCTTATCAATTGTTTCCCCTTTTGTGATCCTCATTGCCAGTTCTTTCCATGTTTTGGTGTTCTGAACTGCTGTCGTGTGAAGTCAGATAAAGAACTTGCATGTTTCCAGTCTGTCAGTCCTGTCACGCCCTGATCTTAATATCTCTGTTTTCTTTATATTTTGGTTAGATCGGGGCGTGACTAGGGTGGATACGCTAGTTTTTGTATTGTCTAGGGTTTTTTGTAGGTCTATGTGATTGTATGTCTATGGTGGCCTGATATGGTTCCCAATCAGAGGCAGCTATTATCGTTGTCTCTGATTGGGGATCATATTTAGGTAGCCATTTCCCTTTGGTGTTTGTGGGATCTTGTTCTATGTTTAGTTGCCTGTCTGCACTATTCGTATAGCTTCATGTTTCGTTCGATTGTTTGTTGTTTTGAGTTTCAGTTATTAAATATTATGTGGAACTCTACTCACGCTGCGCCTTGGTCTCATCTTTATGAAGAACGTCACAAGTCCTGAGCTTCCCAAATTAGTTTTCTTCTTAGTTTGCAGCAGAAAAGGCTGTTGTTTTTTTCAGAATACACCAGCCAACTTCTAGGGATTTTTTTCACCACTCACCAAGGTCTTCCTGAAATACTGGTGGTGGCAACTTCTTCCTTCACTCTCATTCCTTGGGGAAACAAAGTTAGGTGGTACCTCACTTGGTCCTGTGCAAACTAGCTGTGTCTGAATTCTGTCAGTCAGCAGGATCTGTAGACAGTGATTCATCCTCAGCAGCAGGATCTGTAGACAGTGATTCATCCTCAGCAGCAGGATCTGTAGACAGTGATTCATCCTCAGCAGCAGGATCTGTAGACAGTGATTCATCCTCAGCAGCAGGATCTGTAGACAGTGATTCATCCTCAGCAGCAGGGTCTGTAGACAGTGGTTCATCCTCAGCAGCAGGATCTGTAGACAGTGATTCATCCTCAGCAGCAGGATCTGTAGACAGTGATTCATCCTCAGCAGCAGAATTTGGTGGGATGCTTCTACAGGCGATTCTAAAGGAGAGCACATGTTATTCACAGCATTTATAGTGGTGGAACATCCCACATACATACACAGTAATAATAAAATCATCATTGTTACCTACAATATGGAAACTTTGCGAAAGGGAGATTGTTTATTCTGTTTGTTACGCAGGGATGCACACACACGTGCGTGCACAGAAACCCACCTGAAGAATCCTGCTGGGGAGAAGTGGAAGCAAATGGGTCTTCATCCTCAGACAATATTTGTGGAGACACCTGTGTGGCTGAGGAGGTGGACGGCTCCTCATCCTTAGGCTCCGAGATCATTTCTGAAGAGGCCTGTGTGGCTGAGAAGGTAGATGGCACCTCATCCTGGCCAATGCCAGAGGGTGCTCCAAAATATTTCAGAAGTGCCCCTGAATTTGCATTTAAACACTGTTTTATATTATTCTTAACGATTTCGCAAACCAGAAAAAAATGCAACAATATGTCTGTGAAACTATATATTAACAGTATTATGAATGACTTGTGGTTTATTTGGTAGCATTTCATAGTGTGACTGATTTGACTAATCCCCCGCTCCCCCTACCTCGGGCTTCCAGTGGGGAGACCTGAGGTCAAGCTACCCCTGTCCCACTTCCCCATCTCGTACTTCTGAGTCAACCTCAGATTACTCGTTGGTTATTACTGCATTGTCGGAACTAGAAGCACAAGCATTTCGCTACACTCGCATTAACATCTGCTAACCATGTGTATGTGACAAATGAATTTGATTTGATTTGAGTGATTTGACCTTCCCAGGCAGTAGCCTGCCTAGCTCCCAAACTAGAATCAGGGCGCCCACTCCGACAAGGTTAATTGAACCACAGTCCCACACGGTGACATGATATCATTGACGTGACGTGCAAATGAACGATAGAAAACCGATCGCGCAAATGTCACCATTCCCCAAAAAATATTGGGCGCCCCGTGCTGGCCCCGGCATTGCCTTGCGCAATGCCAAGCCTCGGCTGGAGTGGTGTAACATGCTGACCAGACCGGACACATTGCGTGTGCGAGCGTCGCAAAATAAATGTAGAAATCCATGTTATTCAATTATTGCACCCGCAACCAACGAGCGTCTGTGTTGTGTTGCGTTGCCAAAGGCTAAAATAGAAGTCATTCCAATTTCTGACGCAGATCGCGCTGAAAGTCCTGCCTCTCCCATCTCCTCATTGGTTTATAGAAGCAGGTACCCATGTGCCATTTCCTCATTGGTTATACCCACGTGGGTGATTGAAAGACAGTGTTTTTCCGGTTGTCGTGGTAAAAGTGTAGTTGCCAATCAGGGATTTTTTTTATAAGTTCAAAGATGAAAAAGCCTGGAAGGAGGAGAGATGACTAGAAACGATTTGGTTGGCTGTTTTATGTGTGGATTAATTGTCGGAGTAGAAGACCTTGTGCATTTCAGGTAAAATAACAACTCAATGTTTATATCCTAGGACAAATTAGCTAGCTAAATAGGACAAATTAGCTAGCAAGTGCAAGCTAGCTGTGGAAGAACTTGACTGGCCTGCACAGAGCCCTGACCTCAATCCCATCAAACTCCTTTGGGATGAATTGCAACGCCGACTGCGAGCCAGGCCTAATCGGCTAACATCAGTGCCCGACCTCACTAATGCTCGTGGCTGAATTGAAGCAAGTCCCTGCAGCAATGTTCCAACATCTATTGGAAAGCCTTCCCAGAAGAGTGGAGGCTGTTATAGCAGCAAAGGGGGGACCGCATGCATTTGGAATGAGATGTTTGATGAGCAGGTGTCCACATACTTTTGGTCTTGTAGTAGATGTGATGAGATAGTCGTGTAAATTCTACACAGGGACACTCAAAGTCAATCTTAAATGAATCATTGTTTATTATCAGCACGCTCTAGAGGTCAAAGTCAAACTTAAGATGCATAAAGTACCGTTCTGAAGGTATCTCCCTCAGGGCAGTCCCATTAGATCTCTTATATACTGGTTACAGACACGTTACAAAGTCATAGTTCATAGGGTTGGTTCCAGGACACGTGTCTGGCACCGCCTCCTGTCTTAACTTATAGAACATATTCTGGTCGTTCTGAAGGTCCTGAGGAGGGGGTCATGTTGCCCCCCTTCATATTTTTACCAAGTACAGGCAGGAACCAAGGATTATTTATAACACTATGAACATTTTGAAGACTGCTCTTCACATGATAACATTTTCCATCACATGATGTATAGACATTATGGACAGTATGTGTATAGAATTACTGGAATATCTGTACAATACGTAGGATTGAGTCGTGATCTGATTTTCCGAAGGGTGAGCAAATATAGATGTAAACAGCACGTTGTTCATTGCATGCTTGTTAGCACCAGAAAAACATCAGAATAACTCTGCAACACTTTAGGCTAGAAACAAGCTGTAAATGGCACCAGAAAGACGTGGCTCTATTGTACATGGGGATAACTGTATAAATTGATATTCATTTAATTTCTGGGGAAAGTAAAAACAAATTGATGGATTTAGCTTTAAATACTACATAATAATGAGCAGCAGTAGTTCAGGTGTTTTGGTTTTTCCTCTGGTTATTATGACAAATCACATTTTCGCAGGTGTTGGCGTCCTCTGAATTTTGGAAAGGGGAGGGGATATTTGGCCTGTATCTTGAAAGAGAGGGTGGAGCTCCTTGTTCCAGCGTCTCTTAAGCTCTCCTCTTATCACATATGAACCCAGAACTAAATTGAGCGGTTGACCAATTCATGAGACATTAGTTCTGCATAAACCAAGATTAACTCAGGGGTGAAAGATGTGTTCAACTCCAATGAATACTCAATCAAAGCTTCTGAACATAAGACGGAGCATTAGAATTGTTATACATTTGTGGAAAGTAGTGAACAATTACACATTTCAGGAGAAAGGAGGTATTATAAGGATGCAGCCACCAATCAGAGATTTAGACTAAAGTAATCAAATGTTTGGTCTAATGATATTCTATGTACAATACTTCCTGTGGTCACCAGGACAGAGCTAGTCCGTCCCCCTCCAACCTGCCAGAGTCCCCTGGTCACAACTCTCCTGGTAGCACCTTACTGCTGGGTCTGAAGAGGGTGTCTGTGCGGCTGGTCGACTGCAGGAAAACACCAGGGCAGAGTGGAACTGTGAGAGAAGGACACGAGGAGGGAGATTTGATTTCATCAAGTAAGAACAATGGGGTGTGTGGATGAGAACACAATCTGCTTCTGCAACTTCTGTTAATTCATTGATTAACAGTATACATGTATGGAGGGGTGTGTGCCTAATAAACTGGCCACTTCACTGAGTGTATATTGATGATAAGGGCGGCAGATAGCCTAGTGGTTAAGAGCGTTGGGCGACTAATCAAAAGGTTGCTGGTTCGAATCTCTGAGCCGACAAGGTGAAAAATCTGTCTGTGCCCTTTATTTTTTTTACCTTTATTTAACCAGGCAAGTCAGTTAAGAACAAACTCTTATTTTCAATGACAGCCTAGGGACAGTGGGTTAACTGCCTGTTCAGGGGCAGAACGACAGATTTGTACCTTGGCAGCTTGGGGATTTGAACTTGCAACCTTCCGGTTACTAGTCCAACGCTCTAACCACTAGGCTACCTGCCACCCTTGAGCAAGGTACTTAACCCTAATTGCTCCTGTAAATTGCTCTTTATAAGAGCACCTGCTAAATAACAATAAAAAAAAGTTATAGGTTTTGGAAATATGGGTCCATAAACAAATACTAACTATTCAATGTCTTTATTTTACAGGGGACACCCCTAACCATCGTTCTCTTAGTGGGAGGGGCTTATCGTCTGGGGAGCCTCAACAACATGTTGCTGAGGAGACAGAGAAGAGTCTCTCCAGATCAGAACATCTCAAGAAACACCAGCAGAGACGTACAGGGAAGAAACCTCACCACTGCTGCTCTGACTGTGGGAAGAGTTTCACAAGCCAGAGTGGCTTCATTATTCACTGTGATCAGTGTGGGAAGAGTTTTGCTGCATCTAACACCTTCAAATCGAATGTAAGAATTCATACAGGGGAGAAGCCTTACCCCTGCCTTGATTGTGGGAAAAGCTTTGTTAGTGCAAGAGCCTTAACTGTACACCAGCGTGTACACACAGGAGAGAAACCTTATAGCTGTGATCAGTGTGGAAAGAGCTTCAATAAATCAGTCCACCTGACTACACACAAGCTAATACACACTGGAGTGAAGCCTTATAGCTGTGATCAGTGTGGGAAGAGCTTCAATAAGTCAGTCCACCTGACTACACACCAGCGAATACACACTGGAGAGAAACCTTATAGCTGTGATCAGTGTGGGAATAGCTTTGCTGTAGCTTCCTCCCTGACTAGACATCAGGTAACACACACTGGAGAGAAACCTTACAGCTGTGATCAGTGTGGGAAGAGCTTTGCTGTAGCTTCCTCCCTAACTAGACACCAGGTAACACACACTGGAGAGAGAACTTATGTCTGTCTATGTGGGAAGAGCTTTGCTCTAGCTTCCACCCTGACTGCACACCAGCGAACGCACACTGGAGAGAAGCCTTATAGCTGTGATCAGTGTGGAAAGAGCTTTGCTGTATCAGAAAAACGAACTATACATCAGCGAACACACACTGGAGAGAAGCCTTATAGCTGTGATCAGTGTGGAAAGAGCTTTGCTGTATCAGAAAAACTAACTAGACACCAGCGAACACACACAGGAGAGAAGCCCTATAGCTGTGATCAGTGTTGGAAGAGCTTCAATCAGTCAGTCCACCTGACAACACACCAACTGACACACACTGGAGAGAAACCTTACAGCTGTGATCAGTGTGGGAAGAGCTTTGCTGCAGCTTCCACCCTGAATCGACACCATCGAACACACACTGGAGAGAAGCCTTACAGATGTGATAATTGTGGAAAGAGCTTCAGTCAATCAGGGAGCCTGATTTCACACCAGCGAACACACACTAGAGAGAAACCCTATGTCTGTCTATGTGGAAAGAGCTTTGCTCATTTAGGGAATATGAGAAAACACCAAAAAGCAAAAATGTGCCGTATTTCCTCTCCCTCCTATCTGACACCGGTTCCAGATACATAAATAAAGGATCAGTAGAAAACATCTAGTGAACAGTCATATCCATCTCCCATTCTTAAACAGTTGCCTTAGTCTGATCACCATGGTAACCTCTGTGGAGCATAATATACAGCTCTGATCTAGGATCAGGTCTCCCTTGTGTCTATGTAATATCACACATCTAAATGGAGAAATGTTATCATAGGAAATGTCAGTGAACCCATGTGTGGGGGCGTGTTGATAATTGTATCTTTTCATATACTCATGATATTATTAAATGTCATTATGTAGAATAATGTTTCAACAATAGGTGTATATTCATGTATTCAATTGATCAATAAATTAAATCCGTTATCTTCTAAACAAGAAGTTATCACTTAAACTGTATATATTATATATCTATATTGATTCAAATATTCCTAATTTTCTTTTTTACCTTTATTTAACCAGGCAAGTCAGTTAAGAACACATTCTTTTTAACACATTAAGTGGAAAAAGTTATCAGGTGAGTAACAACTTTTTAAATGAATATCGTAACACCTAAACCAATATTTTATGTGTTACTTCACTTATGTTAATGCACATACTACCCTCCTAATGCAAACCCACAAACACAAACCTATGCACCTGTACTCATACACTAACACACACAAGCACACATTGATTAAAAGACCTGAATTCATCTGTAGGCCTTATTTATAGTCAATGAGTCAGGGGGCTCACTTGGGGTTAACATTTTTAAGGTCAATGTGCCAAGAGTTGAAAATGGGTTCTATATCATTGCAGCTTTCTGTGTGCTATCACTATTTCTTTTCATCCCATTACATTTGTTTGGTAGCATCCAATAAGCCAACATCGGCGTAGAGGATGTCTGATGTAAGGTAGCTATCGACCTAGCTAGCTAGCGAACTACATTTGTTTATCTAAACTAAAGTCTTGCTTGCTTTCCTGATATGCTGCCTAGACATTCCAAAGCATATCAATGTAATTAGCCATCTGTTATCTGGCTACCCACAAACAGGGAAACAGATCCCAATCAAAGGTGTTATCACATGCTCCACTAAGGCAGTTATTTATCTTATAACTTGTCCTTGTGGTAAAAATTATGTGGGTAAAACAAAGTGCGAAATAAAAGTAAGTATCTCAGAGCATCGTAGCACCATTAGGTGCAAAAACTTTACTTATCCAGTTGCGGCCCACTTTTTGAAGGCAGGCCACTCGATTTCGTCTCTGCGTTATATTGGCATCGAACACTCCCTAGAGGGGGTGACCTTGATAATTTATTGTTAAAACGAGAGGCTGCCTGGATCTTTAACTTGAAGACCTTTGCTCCCTTCGGTCTCAACGTAGACTTTGATCTGAAGCCATTCTTGTGATTATTGTGACTTTGCCATTGTAATTGTTTGTAAGCTTGTGCAGTCTAAAATGAATCTATGATCGTATGCTATTCATTTGTTGTTTGTATGTTGTTCTTTGTATGCCATTTTAATATTTGAGAATTAACCAATGATATTAGGCCACTCTTGGCGATGATTACAGACACCGGTAATTACATTTAGCATCTGAGCTCCTAGAGTGTGCGGCTCTCTTTTATTTTCACGCGAGTCTTGAGTCACCACTCGGAATACTATGAGATACAACTATCTAGGTTTACTGTTAATCAATTTATTCAAAGACTAAGTGACAAGCTAATATCCTGCATTCAATGATCTAGTATTAAACATAAGCATCTCTGGATTAACCATCTAATGTCAGCTAAATGTAGTATTGAATAAATTGTCTGAATTTCTTTAAATTGACAATTCTGTGACCTGTCATGGGCAAGTTTTAAAATTACACAATAGGTGTCAGCAAGAGATGTGCAGGAGCTTGTGTAGCCTATGTGAAATGGTTAGCGGTGGTGCGCGCTAGTGGCGTTTCAATCGGTGACATCAATTGAAGTAGTGGTTCCCCTTGCTCTGCAAGGGCGGCGGCTTTTGTGGAGCGATGGGTAACGATGCTTCTAGGGTGACTGTTGACGTGTAGTCCTTGACTACTGGTTCGCGCGTGGGGACGGACGTAAAGTTTATACTGTTGACCCGGATCACTGGTTGCTGCAGAAAGAGGAGGAGGTCAAAAGGAGGGTGAGTGTAGCCGATGTGAAATGTCTCGTCACGGTAAGCCTATTGGAAATCACCTATGGGGGAAAAATGAATGTTGGAAAACAATTGGAACCCTTTCCCTGTTTGGCCACTAGGTTTTATGGGTATTATGACTTGTCCACTGTGGGGCTATATAGAGAGAAAGATGTTATATGTTTAGGTAGAGGTCAATAGAGAGTGATAAGAATAACATGTTTCAGTATTTTTTATTTGTTTTGGTGTTCATGGCCATGGTTGTCAACTGTACCGCAGGAATAGAATATAAATCACAGTGGATAGATGTTGTGGTGGCAGCTGTTGAGAAGTAATTGGGTGTACAATATTTTACTTCAGAAGAGTTCCAAGGTGTTTTGAAAGATAATATCTCGTCCTTTCCGGTTGCTGGCCTGGTGTAGGATCAGAGGGCCAAAGTTGTGGAATAATGATGAGGTTTTAATGGGTGCAGGGTTAGTTGGTTTTTCAGTGTTATGAATTAATAATACAGAATAGTAGGCTGATACACAGCCAACACACTAGGTGGGGGCGTGCACCTATAGTCATTGTTTGCGGACCGCCATAACACTAAAGAAGAAGAAGACCACTTCCTTCTCAACGGCGCTGATTCTGGTCTGCTCCGTGAAGCGGAAGAATTATGAATCAAATCAAATGTTATTGGTCACATACATATTTTATTGCTGGTGTAGCGAAATGCTTGTAATGCACTGACTACTGCGGAGGTTGCATTGTTGAAAATGCTGCATGGACACTGCAGACATCGGATTGAACGTACACCAGGTTTTTCTGGTTCGCTGCACGGATAGCGCTGCTGTAAACAGTCTGGTATTTTATAGGCGTCCATTACTGGGCCTCAGACATTTAAACTATCTGGACTCTCGAAGAGGACGTTGTTTCAAGTGGATATCGGGTAGAGTTAGACGATAACAGACAACAGGATTCTTGGTGAATAAGGTGTTGAACGTTTAATTGACTTTACTAGATTTAAATCTTATCCAGGATCTTTCTGAAGTAAGGTTAGCCAACATCAGACATTTATTTGTCACAGTTTAAGTCTAGTTTTGATATTTTAAAGGACGCCTGATTGCTCTGGTCTATCTGTTTATCTGAATGCTGTGACAAAGTAACTGTAGTGTAAACTAGCTACATATTTACTCTCACGTTTTTATATTTGAAGAAACGCTGAAGAAAGAATAGCTTCCACGATGAATCGGGTAAGTTTGGTTTACTTTAATTAACAATATTCCTACTGTGGTGTATAACATGTCTAGGTCTAGTCATCATCTTTGATCTTCCACATTCATTCGTTCCATTTGAACAACAGGACAAAATAAACAATGGTTGTAATAAAAACGTCATTTTGTCCTTCAGAAAAGTAGCCTACTAGCCTATCGCACACTGTTTAATACAAGGCAACGAGAAGCTAAAGTCAGAAACCATGGAGAAATAATGAGGCCAAAGTAAAGTTGGTTTTATATTCACACATTCGGACATTCAACAGACATTCGCCAAAAGCCATTTAAAATGGTAAAAATCTATAATTATTTCACCGTTTGTCACATAAACTAGGTATGATTTATTAATTGTCTAGAATAATTTTACAACCTTTGCTTGGAGTAGAAATTCCAGTTTTGATATGATAGAAATTTAAATTTGATAGACTACATGCCCTCTATCAAATCAAAACTGGAATTTTTCCCCAAAACAAAGGTTGTAAAAGTGTGCTAGACATTTATAGAATAAATAATATCTAGTTTTATGTTTCTGTGACAGTTAATTAGTTATTGATTTATACCACTTTAAATGGCTTTTGACAAACCAACTTTACCTTGGTGAAATAATGAGGCCAAGCCTACACCTTGCAGTAGCGGTGTGTGGGTAAAATGACCAGGGAAGCTAAGCCAGAAAAATAGCCATATTACATGTTGTGATAATTGCGTTGTTATAACCTGTTAGTTCATATGCCTTGACTCAGCTGAGACAAGAAGACAGTGGCAGAATTACATTCAACCAGACCTTTGTTACATCATAAAACTAGAGAGCAACATTTGTCCTGTTAAGTTCACAAAAAATGTTGCATGTAACAGTTACATGACCTTCAGAATGGTCAAGCAAGTGAATGTTTCTGACACTTCGGGAAACTAAACAACTATTTATTTAGAGTTACCGCAAGTCGAAAAAGAAAACAGGCGCTGCCTCCACTGTTCAAGCTTCATTTCAACATCCTCTAATCACCTATGCTTAGTCTACTAGTGACAACTAAAATATACCAAAAACCAGGGGCGCAACGTTCACTGGGGATGGAGTGAACATGTCCCCACCACATTCTGAAATTGCATCTTTGTCCCCCCTAGTTTTATCATTGGAATGTAATACTAAATGTGTTACGGGTGTGCTTTAGGACCATGCGTACGCCTCAGAGGTCGAGTAGGCTGTTTGGAGTATTTATAGGACTGGATGAAAAATAAATAATAATAATGACATAGCTACATCAGTTCAAAACCAAATTGACACGCTGCTACCTTACAATGCATGCAACGCAATAGACTTTTGCAACACTAGCTAGCTACTCCATAGACCAAGCTATGGTAAGAGCTAGACATATTTCACTGTCGGACAGGACACAACATTTAAAGTGTTGGTCACATGTTTCATGAGCTGAAATAAACAATCCCAGAAATGTTCCATATTCTCAAAAATATTATTTCTATAAAATGTTTTGTACAAATTTGTTGAATTTCTTTACATCCCTGTTAGTGAGCATTTCTCTGTTGCAAGATAATCCATCCACCAGACAGGTGTGGCATATCAAGTAGCTGATTAAACGGCATATTCATTACACAGGTGCACCTTGTGCTGGGGACAATTAAATTAAACTAAATGGCCACTCTAAAATGTGCGGTTTTGTCACACAACACAATGCCACATATGTCTCCAAGTTTTTAGGGAGTGCTGGTGTCAACATTGTGAACAGAGTGCCTCATGGTGGCGGTGGGGTTATGGTATGGGCAGGCATAAGCTACGGTCAACGAACACCATTGCATTTTATCGATTGGCAATTTGAAATCACTAAAATACCGCAACGAAATCTTGAGGCCCATTTTTTAAGGTAGCTGTAACTAACAGATGCATATTTGTATTCCCAATCATGTGAAATCCATAGATTAAGGCCTAATGAAGTTATTTCAATTGACTGATTTCCTCATATGAAGAAAAATATATTCAATTGTTTCATGTTGCGTTTTATATTTTTGCTCAGTATAATAAAACATAAAGCCTCAAAAGTTAGTGGAATGGGATTAGTGTGGTGTGCAATGAATTCATGTAGGCGGTAAAAATCACTTTGTGGGACCACCTCCTCTAAGAGTCTGAATTGGGCTCTTTGAGAATGTTTGGCTCATAAGCAACCTGCATAATCATTGTTTGAAGTACAATAGACCAACATAGCTACTGTAGTAGGTCAAAGCTGTGTGCTGGAAAACCTTGGTAGAGCATGGGTGGAGTTGGGATCGTGGGTGGAGTTGGGATCGTGGGTGGAGTTGGGATCGTGGGTGGACTTGGGATCGTGGGAATTTATTTTTTCAGCTTCAAACCAATGCCTACTTTTCACTTAATGTTGTTTTTTGTTTCTCATTCTTACTATAAGAATGAAAACTAAATTGCATAGTGACTGTAAAATAAGCTACATTAAAGGTAGACTCAGCAAAACGATGCCACAAGCAGCACCGCAGATATTGCAATGAGCGAGATGCAAGACTTCACTCTCACACAGTCACTCACAGTATCTGTGCAAAGGGTATGCTTCATGCTCTTCCAGCATGGTAGCCATGGGACCAAAACATTGGAGAAGTTTAGCCTCGCGGTTCAACGTTCTTGGTTATTGCGAAAATAAAATTACATTTTATTGGTCACATACACATGGTTAGCAGATGTTAATGCGAGTGTAGTGAAATGCTTGTGCTTCTAGTTCCGACAGTGCAGTAATATCTAACAAGTAATCTAACACATTCACAACAACTACCTTATACACACAAATGTAAAGGGATGGATAAGAATATGTACATATAAATATATGGATGAGCGATGGCCGTGCGGCATAGGCAAGCTGCAGTAGATGGTATAGAATACACTATATACATATGAGATGAGTAATGAGATATGTAAACATTATTAAAGTGGAATTATTTAAAGTGACTCGTTCTGCCTTTCTTAAGTCCATGTTATTGACTCACTATGCTGTTTACTTTGTGCATATAGCCTACATCATATCACTGAAACTACCTTTAAACTCAGAATATGCTATTCTGTTCTTTTGAACATTTTGTTTCCTAATTCCTGCCTACAGATATGTTAGACCATGTAAAATTACTAAAATTACAAAACTACAAAATGCGTCATTGTTGGATTCTTCTAAAGTAGGCCTACCTCAAGTCCTGGCAGTGTGTTAACTTAATTTAAACTATTAACACTTAATAAATGACTTACTAAATAAATACCCTGTTCCTTCCCCCACCAGCAGCGTAGCTACCAGTCCCAGGGGACCCCTCAAGGAGGTATACTGACAGTAGGGTACATTGCTTTATAAAATAAGAAACAACCACCTAGACCAATTCCAGGATTTAATTCAATCATATACATGTGCCATGTTTTGTAGGGTTAAATAATGCTTATAGTGTTAAATAATGGGATGTTCACATCATTATCCTTTGTATTTTATTGATGTATCTGCAGGAACAGTCGCACCCATGGCCCTCACGCTAGCGCCGCCTCTGCCTACATAATATGTTAAGGAATCCCTAGTTATCTTTCCGTCCTCCCTAAGTGTGCACTTGTTCACTTCCCTTCACTCCCACTAGCCCATGACTAGCCCATGACTAGCCCAATCCAATGGTACATTTTCACAACTCGAAGCACAAAAATATGTTTCAAAACACTTAGGCCATATTCAATTGATTACTTTTGAAAATATTTCCTGTCATTTGTTAATACATTTTACTATAATTTAATCAAACTGCTAAAAACTGATCTACAAAACCAAAATTATAAAGTGTCAAGTTTACAAACAGTATATATAAAAATGAAATTTGAAATAATGGTGTAGTGTACAATGTACTGCTGAAAACCTTGGGTGGTAAATTACAGTTTATTCCACTCATTTTCTGAATGTTGTTGATTTTTAGATGTGGCTGCTGTTACAGTAACAAGTCACATAGAAAAGTGGATCTTGAACAATGTTACATGGGGCGGAAATTGCACCAGGCAACACCCATACCTTTTTACTGTAGGTTTCTACTACATGCCACAACACCCCTATAACTGATGGTTTCTTCTATGTATGTGTAACGGATGTGAAACAGCTAGCTAGTTAGCGGTGGTGCTCGCTAAATAGCGTTTCAATCGGTGACGTCGCTCGCTTTGAGACCTTGATGTAGTGGTTCCCCTTGCTCTGCAAGGGCCGCGGCTTTTGTGGAGCGATGGGCATCGATGCTTCGTGGGTATCAGTTGTTGATTTGTGCAGAGGGTCCTTGGTTCGCGCCCTGGTATGGGCGAGGGGACGGTCTAAAGTTATACTGTTACATATGTACTGTATAAGAATACTGAAACTATGAGACTGAGATTTTTCTCAACATGCTCTAAAAGTGGGATAACGAGCAGCAATGGTTCTGGTGTTTAGGTTTTGTGTCACTGGTTATTTGAACCAATCATGATTTTGCAGGTGTTACCATCTGTCACATGTTGGAAGGGGAGGGGACATTCAGCCTGTATCTTGAAAGAGGGGGTGGATCTTCTCATTCCGGTTCTTCTCCTTGTTCTACCATCTCTTAATCTCTCCACTTATGAACCCAGAACTTAAGCGAGCAGTTGACTAATTATGTGACACTTAACCCAGAATTTAACTAAGATTAACTTGGGTGAAAGATGTTCAACTCCAATGAATGCTCAATCAAACATTCTGAACATAAGACGGGGCATTCCAAGTGTTATCAATTTGAAATTTGTAAAAAATATATATATAAAAACCACTTCCATCTGAAATATTTTGCTAAGTGATTGAAAATGTGTGGAAAGTAGTGATCAGTGACACACTTCAGGAGAAATGCGATATTACAAGTATGCACCAATCAATCAGAGATTTAGACTAAAGTAATCAATTGTTTGGTCTAATGATATACTATGTACAATACTTCCTGTGGTCACCAGGACAGAGCTAGTCCGTCCCCCTCCACCCTGCCGGAGTCCCCTGGTCACAACTCTCCTGGTAGCTCCTTACTGCTGGGTCTGAAGAGGTTGTCTGTGTGGCTGGTCGACTGCAGGAAAACACCAGGGCAGAGTGGAACTGTGAAAGGAGGACACGAGGAGGGAGATGAAGATTTGATTTCATCAAGTAAGAACAATGTGGTGTGTGGATGAGATTACAAATCTGATTCTGCATTTCTGTTAATTCATTGATAAACAGTAAACACTCAGTGGCCAGTAAATTGTCGCTCCAGTTTCATGAATGGAGGGGGTTGTACTGGCCAATGAGTCTATATTGATAAGGGCAGCAGGTAGGCTAGTGGTTAAGAGCGTTGGGCCACTAATAAAGGTTGCTGGTTTCAAATCTCTGAGTCGACTTGGTGAAAAATCAGTCTGTGCCCTTGAGCAAGGTACTAAACCCTAATTGCTCCTGTAAGTTGCGCTGGAGAAGAGAGAGTCTGCTATATAACAAACACATTTTTTAAATATAGTATTTCTTTATGACTATATTTCCAAAAACATAGTTATTCAATGTATTTGTTTCACAGGGGACAGCACTATACCATTCTCTCAGTTGGATGGGCTTGTCATCTGCGGAGCCTCAACAACATCGTCTTGATGACGAGAAAGAGACGTGTCTCTATAGACCAGAGCACCCCAAGAAACACCAGCAGAGATGTATAGGGAAGAAAACCTCAACCACTGCTGCTCTGACTGTGGGAAGAGTTTCACTAGCAGGAGTGATTTCATTATTTCACCAGTGGATTTCACACCCGGGAGAAACCTGTACTGCTGCTCTCAGTGCGGGAAGAGTTTCACTGCTTCTAACGCCTTCCAATCTCATCTGCAAATTCATGCAGGGGAGAGACCTTACCCCTGCCTTGATGGTGGAAAGAGCTTCAATCAGTCAAGCAACCTGACTACACACAGCTACCACAAACTGGAGTGAAGCCTCTTTATCTGTGCATCAGTGTGGAAAGAGCTTTGATGTAGCTTCCACCCTGAGTAGACACCAGGTTACCACACACAGGAGAGAAGCCTTATAGCTGTGATCAGTGTGGGAAATAGCTTTGCTGTAGTTCCTCCCTAATTAGACACCATCGAACACACACTGGAGAGAAGCCTTTATAAGCTGTTATCAGTGTGTGAAATGCTTTGCTGTGTCAGAAAAACTAAATATACACCAGCGAACACACACAGGGAGAGAGAGCCTTATAGCTGTGATCAGTGTGGGAAAGAGCTTTGCTGTAGTTTCCTCCCCTAATTAGACACCATCGAAACACACTGGAGAGAAGCCTTATAGCTGTTATCAGTGTGGAAAGAGCTTTGCTCTATCAGGAAAACTAACGTAATACACCAGCGAACACACACAGGTGAGAAGCCTTATGCTGTTAATCAGTGTGCGAAGAGCTTTGCTGTAGATTTCCACCCCTATAGGACATCCAGCTAACACACAGTGGAAGAGAAGCCTTATAGCTGTGATCAGTGTGGGAAGAGCTTTGCTGTAGTTTCCTCCCTGATTAGACACCATCAAACACACACTGGAGAGAAAACGTATGTCTGTCTATGTGGGAAGAGCTTGCTCTAGCTTCCACCCTGACTACACACCAGCGAACACACACTGGAGAGAAGCCCTATAGCTGTTATCAGTGTGGCAAGAGCTTCAGTCAATCAGTACCCTGAATACACACCAGCGAACACACACAGGAGAGAAGCCTTATAGATGTGACCATTGTGGAAGAGCTTCAGTCAATCAGTACAACTGAATACACACCAGAGAACACACACAGGAGAGAAGCCTTACAGCTGTGATCATTGTGGAAAGAGCTTCAGTCAATCATTAAACCTGAAAACACCCAGCTAACACACATGGAGAGAAACATTAGATAGACATACAGTACCAGTCAAAAGTTTGGACACACCTACACATTCCAGGGTTTTTCTTAATTTTTGTATTTTCTACATTGTA
>NW_022261983.1:12103789-12154525 GCF_002021735.2 Oncorhynchus kisutch
ATGTCTATGTCTGCCAGTTCTATTTGGCGCCGGAGGTGGTTGCCATACAACTTTCCTGATAGCTTGTGAGCTCTGTGACACAATACAATTAGCGCAGCTGAATTTGGCAGGATGTTGGTGTCCTTTTATTAATACGCACTATGTTGCCAGGCTGGTTTTCCCACTGTATAGCATCTGGGTCCTGTAAAAAATTAGATTTTTTGATTTTGATGAGGACTCCTCACCATTGTAGAGTAAATAGTACTTTCACAGTCTTAACATGATACCTCATGCCTTCTGGAATCCAGAGAGATGGTCTCCTCCTCATCATCGTCTCCATCATGTGCTGTTGCTGCTGCACTGGGCCTCACCCTATCACATTTAATCGGATTCATATTGAAGCTAGTAGAGACAGACATGCCAGGCCTACAGTATGCCTTTGATGGAGTACTCACTGGATCAGCATCGTCTGGTGCTTGTGCTGGTGGCTCTAACAGGAACACAGTGCTGCCAGACACTGCAAGGCAATAGGTAAACCAAAGTCAGACAGTCCAAATTGATTCAATATGAATGTGGTTGTATCCCATGTAGAGATGGAAGGACATACCTTGAATGAAGCGGGTGGCATCTTGGGAGGAACCTATGCTCGTCTCTTTCCCCCCAGGGATCCCCTCTAAGACGGGCCTGCCTTTTTATTTAGCTCCAAGGCCATGTCCTCTGCTGGGGTAAGGTCAGCCTTTGGTGACCCCACCCGTGCCTTGTCTGTGGGTATTCTTTTTCACTGCTAAAACAGTACAGACAATGTGTGAGCAGGCACCTTCTGGGTACAATATATGCTTGTGCTTTGTTAAATATTAGTCAGGGACCATACCATTCTGCAGAATGTTCTTGTATTTGATTTTGACCTGCTGCCATGTCCGTTTTGGCCCGTTCATGTTTAATCTACACACACACACATTTAATGGAGTCACACTGCAAAAAATTACTTGGTATTTTTGTCTTGTTTTCAGTAAAATATCAAAAAATGTATCATAGCTTTATACAGTGTGATGGAGTTACTTTAACACATTTCACACTATCTGCAGTGCATTTCAATAAAAAAATGTAACCGTTTCATAATTACAGTACAACTGCATTTTTTGAGATGTGAATTAAATATTTGAATTGTAATTGTGATGTTTCAGCGGAGCGGTGAGTGTGTAATTGTGCACTACTTACGCATTCAGGCGGTCTGCAATACTTTGCCACGCTTTTCTCTTTGCTTTATCACTGTGGCGTTGTTGCCTTTCTTCTTAATTATATCTTTTACCTCCTCGTATGCCTCCATGAGGATTTGTGCTTCCGACGGGGAAAAATACGCGGCTCTAGTTGCCATGGTAATCAGTTAATCTGTGATCTGTGGGCGGGGTCTATTTGAGTGAGCCGTGAGCGCGCACCTATCCAGGATTGGTTTTCACCTGGCTTAATGAATCCGTGTCTGCTCATCCTGGCTTGGTCTTTGTGCAACCAATTAAGCCTGGACGCACATGTTTTGGCTTCATTGAGCTCAGCTGAGTCATTTATCCCGGATGTCTTAATTCTACTTTTGTGCAACATGCCCCTGGTGTTGGATAGATGGGAGATGAAATAAGCCATGTTTGTGCTTTTTGGTGTTGTCTCATTGGTCCTAAATTAACAAAGCTCTTCCCACATATATCCAAGGTGTCTCTCCAGTGTGTGTTCAATGGTGTCTATTCAGGATGGAAACTACAGCATAACTCTTCCCACAGTCAGAGCAGCAGTGGTGAGGTTTCTTCCCTGTACGTCTCTGCTGGTGTTTCTTGAGGTGTTCTGATCTGGAGAGACTCTTTTCTGTCTCGTCAGCAACATGATGTGGTTGAAGCGCACCAGGTGATAAGCCCCTCCCACTGAGAGCGCGACGGTTAGGAGAGTCCCCTGTGAAACAAAGACATTGAATAGACCGGTTTTGCAAATGTGGGTCCATAAACAAATACGATAACACGTTTTAACTGTTTTGTTATTTAGCAGAAGCTCTTATTCAGAGCAATTTACAGGAGCAATTAGGGTTATTAAGTACCTTGCTCAAGGGCACAGACAGATGTTTCACCTAGTCGGCTCAAAGATTCGAACCAGCAACCTTTCGATTAGTGGCCCAACGCTCTTAACCATTAGACTACCTGCCACCCTTATCAATATACACTCAGTGGCCAGTTTATTAGGTAAACAGATGGTTTAACAGATGGTAGAACAAGGAGAAGATCCGTAACGAGGAGCTCGACCCGCTCTTTCATGATACAGGCTGAATGTCCTCTTCCAACATGTGAAAGATGGTAACACCTGCGAAATCATGACTTGTTCAAATAGCCAGTGACGCAAAACCTAAACACCAGAACTACTGGTGCTAGTTATCCCACTTGGAGCATGCTGAGAAAATGTCAGTCTCATAGTTTCAGTATCCTTATACAGTACATACATAGAAGAAACCATCAGATATGGGGGTATTGTAACATGTAGTAGAAACCTACAGTAAAAAGGTATTGGTGTAGCCTGGTGCAATTTCTGCCCCATGTAACATTGCTCAAGATTCACTTGTTACTGTAACAGCATCCTCATCTAAAAATCATCAGTTTACAGTGTTTTCAATCTCAAGGCCATCAGACTGCTAAACAGCAATCACTAACTCCGAGAGGCTGCTGCCTACATTGAGACCCAATCACTAGTCACTTTAAACAATGCCACTTTAAATAATGTTTACATATCTTACATTACTCCTATCACATGTGTATACTGTATTTTATACCATCTATTGCACCTTACCTATGCCGCTCGGCCATTGCTCATCTATATATTTATATGTACATATTCTCATTCACCCCTTTAGAATTGTGTCTATTAGGTAGTTGTTGGGGAATTGTTAGATTACTTGTTAGATGTTACTGCACTGTCGGAACTAGAAGCACAAGCATTTCTCTACACTCGCATTAACATCTGCCAACCATGTGTATGTGACCAATAAAATTTGATTTGATTTTTAGTGGAGAGAGAGAGAGAGGAAGAGAGGAAAGTGGAGAGAGAGGAAGAGAGGAAGTGGAGAGAGAGGAAGAGAGGAAAGTGGAGAGAGAGGAAGAGAGGAAAGTGGAGAGAGAGGAAGAGAGGAAAGTGGAGAGAGAGGAAGAGAGGAAGTGGAGAGAGAGGAAGAGAGGAAAGTGGAGAGAGAGGAAGAGAGGAAGTGGAGAGAGAGGAAGGTGGAGAGAGAGGAAGAGAGGAAAGTGGAGAGAGAGGAAGGTGGAGAGAGAGGAAGGTGGAGAGAGAGGAAGGTGGAGAGAGAGGAAGGTGGAGAGAGAGGAAGGTGAGAGAGAGGAAGAGAGGAAAGTGGAGAGAGAGGAAGAGAGGAAAGTGGAGAGAGAGGAAGAGAGGAAAGTGGAGAGAGAGGAAGAGAGGAAAGTGGAGACGATAAATTATTTTAACTACAAAAACAGATTAACGTTAATACATGGGATTATAGATATACAGATGGTAGCAAGCAAGGTTAAACAGGTGAGTGGGTCCAGCATTTGATACACGGGATTGGAAATAATCATAAAACGAATGACTGTGGTGTTTGTTTTGAAGCCAGAAAGACATCCACAAAAAAAAAAATCTAATTTGTCAATATGTGGTCAGGGGGAAAATGGAGTCCCTAGAGAAAGTACAAGATGGGTGTCAGGGATGGAGCGGCAGTATTATCATAAGGAGATGTGTACTTGGAAAATGGAGGAGGAATGGAGGGAAAAAGAGGGAGAAAGAGGTCTAAGAGAGTGAGGGAAGAGGGTGAGCTCGATTTGGATAAAAATGGTGGGGAAAAAAGGGAGATGGTTTGTCAAAGAAGAATGGTAGAAAGTGTAAGCAGAGTGAGCTGAAGACAGGAGAAGAAATGGAAGTGGAAGGTGTGGTAAAGTTATCGGAGACCGAGGTATACACCGAGGATGAGGAAGAGTCTGACAGTAGGAGTGAAGTTTATGGAAAAAGTGGACTCTTGCCTTTTGGCTGATCCATTTGTGGTTTCACGGTGGGTGAAAAAAAGAGTTGGGTCATGTGGAATCGGAGGGGGTAGGTAACTAAAAGTTGTCTCATGATAATTGTTTGTATTTCTGTTGGGTAGAGGAAGAATGAGCTCGAAGTAAAACGAATGGAGGCAAGAAAAGTGAATGGTTTCTTCTCAAGAAAGGGGCACTAATGAAAGGGGTGATAACTGGGGTAGCAGTAGATATAAACGCGGACCAGCTGAGGGGAAAGATTCCCGATATATGTGATGCTCGTCATTTGATGCGACGCAGACAGGGTGGCAAGAGTGGGGAAACAGAAGAGTCATTGTCTGTTCTTTCGAGTTTTGAAGTTGAGTCTTTGCCCGACAAAGTGAAGTTAGGATATACAAGTTATCCTGTACGAGCTTATGTGCCGAATACATTAAGATGTTACAGGTGTCAATGTGTAGTAGGGAGGTTCCAAGGTGTTCCTATGTGGCAGCAGTGTGTAGTAGGGAGGGTCCAAGGTTTGAGAAGTGTGCAGAAGGGCATGAGACAAAGGAATGTGTAGCATTGGGGAAAGTAGTGGAATGTGTTAATTGTAGGGGTGCCCATGGAGCTGGGGATCAGAAATGTCCTGTGTGAGAGAGAGGCAGGTTGGGGTTTCCAGGGTTAGAGTAGAGCAGAAGTTGTCATATGCTGAGGCAGTGAAGAAAGTAGAGGAAGATGGGTTAAGGGGGAGGAGTGGTGAGAGTAGTAGAGATATACCCGTACAGAGGGAGGAGTGGTGAGAGTAGTAGAGATATACCAGTACAGAGGGATAGGCCAAAAAGTGAACTACTCTACTCTACAGTAGTGGGTGTTTTCAATCACGTAACATGTGACACAGACATTTAATTGCACCACCAACCAACCCTACAACTATTTCAGAATATATATATATTTTGTAATCTCAAAACATCATATCTCTTCTGCAGTAAAATCTTGTACAGGTACTTTTCAGCAGCTGCCCCCTACACTCATTAAAAACACACAACCCCATGTCAGTTCATGCTGCAAGAGCTCTGATAGGTTGGAGGACATCCTCCAGAAGTTGTCATAATTACTCTGTAAGTCTATGGAAGGTGGTGAGAACCATGAGCCTCCTAGGTTTTGTATTGAAGTCATTGTACCCAGAGGAGGACGGAAGCTAGCTGTCTTCCAGCTACACCATGGTGCTACCCTACAGAGTGCTGATGAGGCTACTGTAGACCTTAATTGCAAAATAGTATGTTTTAATAAATTACTTGGTAACATGATTATATTTAGTATAGTTTTCATCTAAAAAGGATAACTTAAAATGTTTTAAACATTCTTTTTCTGAAAAACCACTGAGGATGATGCTTCTCTTCCTCCCCTGACCCCCCCAGACACCAGTCAGTCACCCACATAATCCCCTCCTTACTAATACCTAACGAGCTTGCAAAGTTACAAATCACATTGCCAGCTGTTATCTGGCTAATTACATTGATATGCTTTGGAATGTCTAGCCAGCGTATCAGGAAAGGTAGCTAGATTTTGGTTTAGATATACAAATGTAGTTCGTTAGCTACCTCAGATTTTTCTTTTTTCTGCTGTGCTGATGTTAGCTGACTGGATGCCTTCATCTTTGAGAAAAAATAATTTGATAGAATAGAATCACTTTTCAACGTTCAACGACATGGCAACCCCAAGAGTTGAGAATTCAGTTCTGTTTCAAAATCCTCTGGTTGAAAGCTACAAACAGACATTTTTCTCACATCAACTGGATACACCTTCACAGGGCGGTACTCCAAGTCCTGAAATCGCTATGAATTCTGGATATTGTGATTTGCTTACAACCCAAAAAATTGTAGCTGGCCAGTTCATATTTGCATGTAGTGATGAATTAACATTTTTATGACTTGACATATTAATAACATATTAATGGACATACACTGAGTGGACAAAACATTATGATCACCTGCTCTTTCCATGACATAGACTGAACAGGTGAATCCAAGTGAAAGATGTGATCACTTATTGATGTCACTTGTTAAAGCCACTTCAAATCAATGTAGATGAAGGGGAGAAGACAGGTTAAAAATTGATTTTTAAGCCTTGAGACAATTGAGATTAAGGCAGTTTACAATTTAAAAAACAATTACAAAATATTAACAGATTTCACAACACACTGTGTGCCATCAGGGCCCTACTCCACCACTGCCACATATCTACAGTACTAAATCCATGTGTATGTTATCGCGTGTCTGTGTTGCTTTAATCTGCTTTTTAAATCTAATTTTACTGCATCAGTTATTTGATGTGGAATAGAGTTCTATGTAGTCATGGCTCTATGTAGTACTGTGCACTCCCCATAGTCTGTTCTGGACTTGCGGACTGTGACGAGACCTCCTGTGGCATGTCTTGTAAGGTATGCATGGGTGTCCGAGCTGTGTGCCAGTAGTTCAAACAGACAGCTCGGTGCATTTAACATGTTAATACCTCTCATAAATACAAGCAGTGAGGAAGTCAATCTCTCCTCCACTTTGAGCAAGGAGAGATTGACATGCATATTATTAATATTATCTCTCTGTGTACATCTAAGGGTCAGCCGTGCTGCCCTGTTCTGAGCCAAATGCAATTTTCCTAAGTCTTTTTTAGTGGCATCTCACCACACGACTGAACAGTAGTCAAGGTGCGACAAAACTAGGGCCTGTAGGACCTGCCTTGTTCACAGTGTTAAGAAAGCAGAGCAAGAAAGAGATGGATATGACTGTTCAATATATGTTTTCTATTGATCCTTTATTTAGGGATCTGGAACCGGTGTCGGATCGGAAGATGAAATACGGCACATTTTTGCTTTCTGGTGTTTTTTCATTGGCCCTAAATGAGCAAAGCTCTTCCCACAAAAACAGACATAGGGTTTCTCTCCAGTGTGTGTTCGCTGGTGTGAATTTAGGCTCCCTGATTGACTGAAACTCTTTCCACAATGCTCACAGCTGTAAGGTTTCTCTCCTGTGTGTGTTCGCTGGTGTGAATTCAGGTGTACTGATTGACTGAAGCTCTTCCCACACTGATCACAGCTATAAGGATTCTCTCCTGTGTGTGTTCGCTGGTGTGTATTCAGGTGTACTGATTGACTGAAGCTCTTCCCACACTGATCACAGCTATAAGGCTTTTCTCCTGTGTGTGTTCGCTGGTGTATAGTTAGTTTTTCTGATACAGCAAAGCTCTTTCCACACTGATCACAGCTATAAGGTTTCTCTCCAGTGTGTGTTCGCTGATGTGTAGTTAGGGTGGAAGCTAGAGCAAAGCTCTTACCACATAGACAGACAAAAGTTCTCTCTCCAGTGTGTGTTGCCTGGTGTCTAATCAGGGAGGAAACTACAGAGAAGCTCTTCCCACAGTGATCACAGCTATAAGGCTTAACTCCTGTGTGTGTTACCTGGTGTCTATTCAGGGTGGAAGCTACAGCAAAGCGCTTTCCACACTGATCACAGCTGTAAGGCTTCACTCCAGTGTGTGTTAGCTTGTGTGTCGTCAGGTGGACTGCCTGATTGAAGCTCTTCCCACACTGATCACAGCTATAAGGCTTCACTCCAGTGTGTGTTAGCTTGTGTGTCGTCAGGTTGCATGACTGGTTGAAGCTCTTTCCACAATCAAGGCAGGGGTAAGGCCGCTCCCCTGTATGAATTCGCAGATGATATTTGAAGGCGTTAGAAGCAGTAAAACACTTCCCACATTCTGGGCAGCTGTAAGGCTTCTCTCCAGTATGGATTCTTTGGTGTACTTTAAGACCTCCTGCACAGGTGAAACTCTTCCCACACTGAGAGCAGCAGTACGGTTTCTCTCGGGTGTGAATCCGCTGGTGCATAATGAAGCCACTCCTGCTAGTGAAACTCTTTCCACAGTCAAAGCAGTAGTGGTGAGGTTTCTTCCCTCTACATCTCTGCTGGTGTTTCTTGAGGTGTTCTGATCTGGAGAGACTCTTCTCTGTCACGTCAGTAACATGTTGTTGAGGCTCCCCAGATGATAAGCTCCTCCCACTGAGAGAACGACGGTTAGGGGTGTCACCTGTGAAACAAAGACACTGAATAATAGGTTTTGGAAATATGGGTCCATAAACACTTTATTTTTGTTATTTAGCAGACGCTTTTCTCTAGAGCGACTTACAGGAGCATTTAGGGTTTTGTACCTTTCTCAAGGGCACACAGACAGATTTTTTACCTAGTTGGCTCAGAGATTTGAACAAGCAACTTTTCAATTAGTGGCCCAATGCTTTTAACTACTAGACAACCTGCTGTCTTTATCATCAATATACACTCATTGGTCAGTTTATTAGGTACACCCCCTCCATTCACAAAACTGGATCGATAATTTACTGGCCACTGAGTGTTTACTGTTTATGAATGAATTAACAGAAGTTGCAGAAGCAGATTGTAGTCTAACCCACCCCCCCATTGTTCTTACTTGATGAAATCAAATCACCCTCCTCATGTCCTTCTCTCACAGTTCCACTCTGCCCTGCTGTTTTCCTGCAGTCGACCAGCCTCACAGAAACCCTCTTCAGACCCAGCAGTAAGGAGCTACCAGGAGAGTTGTGACCCAGGGACTCCGGCAGGGTGGAGGGGGACGGACTAGCTCTGTCCTGGTGACCACAGGAAGTATTTTACATAGAATATCATTAGACCAAACATTTTATTACTTTAGTCTGAATCTCTGATTGATTGGTGCATACTTGTAATTTTGCATTTCTCCCGAAGTGCATCACTGATCACTACTTTCCACAACATTTTCAATCACTTTGGCAGATTTTTCATATGGAAGTGGTATATATACAGTGGGGCAAAAAGTATTTAGTCAGCCACCAATTGTGCAAGCTCTCCCACTTAAAAATATGAGAGAGGCCTGTAATTTTCCTCATAGGTACACTTCAACTATGACAGACAAAATGAGGGAAAAAAAATCCAGAAAATCACATTGTAGGATTTTTTATGAATTGATTTGCAAATTATGGTGGAAAATAAGTATTTGGTCACCTACAAACAAGCAAGATTTCCATCCACACAGACAGTGTGGTGAAGAAGACTGAACAGCACCTCTTCAACCTCAGGAGGTTGAAGAAATTCAGCTTGGCCCCTAAGACCCACAAACTTTTACAGATGCACCATTGAGAGCATCCGGTCTGGCTGAATCACCGCCTGGTATGGTAACTGCACCATTCACAACTTCAGGGCTCTCCAGAGGGTGGTGAGGTCTGCCCAATGCATCACCGGGGCACAATGCCTGCCCTCCAAGACACTGACAGCACCCAATGTCACAGGTTGGCCAAAAAGATCATCACGTTCATCAACCACCCGAGCCACGGCCTGTTCACACCGCTATCATCCAGAAGGCGAGGTCAGTACAGCTTCTCTCTCAAGGCCATCAAACTGTTATATAGCCATCACTAGCCGGCCTCCACCCAGTACCCTGCCCTGAACTTGTCACTAGCTGACTACCACCCGGTTGCGCTACCATGCACCTTAGAGACGGCTGCCCTTTGTACATAAACATGGAACACTGGTCACTTTAATAATGTTTACATACTGTTTTAACCACTTCATATGTATATACTGTATTCTAGTCAAGGCCATCCTATTCAACTTTCAACGCCCTTGCTGTCTCTGCCTGGCCGGTTCCCCTCATTCTCTGCCTCTAACCCTATTACAGGGGCTGAGTCACTGGCTTGCTGGGGCTCTCTCATGCCGTCCCTGGAGGGGGTGCGTCACCTGAGTGGGTTGATTCACTGTTGTGGTCATCCTGTCTGGGTTGGCGCCCCCCCCCTTGGGTTGTGCCGTGGCGGAGATCTTTGTGGGCTATACTCAGCCTTGTCTCAGGATGGTAAGTTGGTGGTTGAAGATATCCCTCTAGTGGTGTGGGGGCTGTGCTTTGGCAAAGTGGGTGGGGTTATATCCTTCCTGTTTGGCCCTGTCCGGGGGTGTCCTCGGATGGGGCCACAGTGTCTCCTGACCCCTCCTGTCTCAGCCTCCAGTATTTATGCTGCAGTAGTTTATGTGTCGGGGGGCTGGGGTCAGTTTGTTATATCTGGAGTACTTCTCCTGTCCTATTCGGTGTCCTGTGTGAATCTAAGTGTGCGTTCTCTAATTCTCTCCTTCTCTCTTTCTTTCTCTCTCTCGGAGGACCTGAGCCCTAGGACCATGCCCCAGGACTACCTGACATGATGACTCCTTGCTGTCCCCAGTCCACCTGGCCATGCTGCTGTTCCAGTTTCAACTGACCTGAGCCCTAGGACCATGCCCCAGGACTACCTTACATGATGACTCCTTGCTGTCCCCAGTCCACCTGACTGTGCTGCTGCTCCAGTTTCAACTGTTCTGCCTTATTATTATTCGACCATGCTGGTCATTTATGAACATTTGAACATCTTGGCCATGTTCTGTTATAATCTCCACCCGGCACAGCCAGAAGAGGACTGGCCAGCCCACATAGCCTGGTTCCTCTCTAGGTTTCTTCCTAGGTATTGGCCTTTCTAGGGAGTTTTTCCTAGCCACCGTGCTTCTACACCTGCATTGCTTGCTGTTTGGGGTTTTAGGCTGGGTTTCTGTACAGCACTTTGAGATATCAGCTGATGTACGAAGGGCTATATAAATACATTTGATTTGATTTGAACTAGTCCTGTATATACTGTATTCTAGTCAAGGCTCATCCTATTCAACTAGTCCTATATATACTGTATTCTAGTCCATCCTATTCAACTAGTCCTATATATACTGTATTCTAGTCAAGGCTCATCCTATTCAACTAGTCCTGTATATACTGTATTCTAATCCATCCTATTCAACTAGTCCTGTATTCTAGTCAAGGCCATCCTATTCAAATAGTCCTGTATTCTAGTCAAGGCCATCCTATTCAACTAGTCCTGTATATAATGTATTCTAGTCCATCCTATTCAACTAGTCCTATATATACTGTATTCTAGTCCATCCTATTCAACTAGTCCTGTATATACTGTATTCTAGTCAAGGCCATCCTATTCAACTAGTCCTGTATATACTGTATTCTAGTCAAGGCTCATCCTATTCAACTAGTCCTGTATATACTGTATTCTAGTCAAGGCCATCCTATTCAACTAGTCCTATATACTGTATTCTAGTCCATCCTATTCAACTAGTCGTATATATACTGTATTCTAGTCAAGGCCATCCTATTCAACTAGTCCTATATATACTGTATTCTAGTCCATCCTATTCAACTAGTCCTATATACTGTATTCTAGTCCATCCTATTCAACTAGTCGTATATATACTGTATTCTAGTCAAGGCCATCCTATTCAACTAGTCCTATATATACTGTATTCTAGTCAAGGCCATCCTATTCAACTAGTCCTATATATACTGTATTCTAGTCCATCCTATTCAACTAGTCCTATATATACTGTATTCTAGTCAAGTCCATCCTATTCAACTAGTCCTATATATACTGTATTCTAGTCCATCCTATTCAACTAGTCCTGTATATACTGTATTCTAGTCAAGGCCATCCTATTCAACTAGTCCTATATATACTGTATTCCAGTCCATCCCATTCAACTAGTCCTGTATATACTGTATTCTAGTCAAGGCCATCCTATTCAACTAGTCCTATATATACTGTATTCTAGTCAAGTCCATCCTATTCAACTAGTCCTATATATACTGTATTCTAGTCCATCCTATTCAACTAGTCCTATATATACTGTATTCTAGTCCATCCTATTCAACTAGTCCTATATATACTGTATTCTAGTACATCCTATTCAACTAGTCCTATATATACTGTATTCTAGTCAAGGCCATCCTATTCAACTAGTCCTATATATACTGTATTCTAGTCCATCCTATTCAACTAGTCCTATATATACTGTATTCTAGTCCATCCCATTCAACTAGTCCTGTATATACTGTATTCTAGTCAAGGCCATCCTATTCAACTAGTCCTATATATACTGTATTCTAGTCAAGTCCATCCTATTCAACTAGTCCTATATATACTGTATTCTAGTCCATCCTATTCAACTAGTCCTATATATACTGTATTCTAGTCAAGGCCATCCTATTCAACTAGTCCTATATATACTGTATTCTAGTCCATCCTATTCAACTAGTCCTATATATACTGTATTCTAGTCAAGGCCATCCTATTCAACTAGTCCTATATATACTGTATTCTAGTCCATCCTATTCAACTAGTCCTGTATATACTGTATTCTAGTCCATCCTATTCAACTAGTCCTATATATACTGTATTCTAGTCCATCCTATTCAACTAGTCCTATATATACTGTATTCTAGTCAATGCCATCCTATTCAACTAGTCCTGTATATACTGTATTCTAGTCAAGTCCATCCTATTCAACTAGTCCTATATATACTGTATTCTAGTCCATCCTATTCAACTAGTCCTATATATACTGTATTCTAGTCCATCCTATTCAACTAGTCCTATATATACTGTATTCTAGTCCATCCTATTCAACTAGTCCTATATATACTGTATTCTAGTCCATCCTATTCAACTAGTCCTATATATACTGTATTCTAGTCCATCCTATTCAACTAGTCCTATATATACTGTATTCTAGTCAAGGCCATCCTATTCAACTAGTCCTATATATACTGTATTCTAGTCCATCCTATTCAACTAGTCCTATATATACTGTATTCTAGTCCATCCTATTCAACTAGTCCTATATATACTGTATTCTAGTCAAGGCCATCCTATTCAACTAGTCCTATATATACTGTATTCTAGTCAAGGCCATCCTATTCAACTAGTCCTGTATATACTGTATTATAGTCAAGTCCATCCTATTCAACTAGTCCTGTATATACTGTATTCTAGTCAAGTCCATCCTATTCAACTAGTCCTGTATATACTGTATTCTAGTCAAGTCCATCCTATTCAACTAGTCCTATATATACTGTATTCTAGTCCATCCTATTCAACTAGTCCTGTATATACTGTATTCTAGTCAAGGCCATCCTTTTCAACTAGTCCTATATATACTGTATTCTAGTCCATCCCATTCAACTAGTCCTGTATATACTGTATTCTAGTCAAGGAAAAACTATTCAACTAGTCCTATATATACTGTATTCTAGTCAAGTCCATCCTATTCAACTAGTCCTATATATACTGTATTCTAGTCCATCCTATTCAACTAGTCCTGTATATACTGTATTCTAGTCAAGGCCATCCTTTTCAACTAGTCCTATATATACTGTATTCTAGTCCATCCCATTCAACTAGTCCTGTATATACTGTATTCTAGTCAAGGAAAAACTATTCAACTAGTCCTATATATACTGTATTCTAGTCAAGTCCATCCTATTCAACTAGTCCTATATATACTGTATTCTAGTCAAGTCCATCCTATTCAACTAGTCCTATATATACTGTATTCTAGTCAAGTCCATCCTATTCAACTAGTCCTATATATACTGTATTCTAGTCAAGTCCATCCTATTCAACTAGTCCTATATATACTGTATTCTAGTCCATCCTATTCAACTAGTCCTATATATACTGTATTCTAGTCCATCCTATTCAACTAGTCCTATATATACTGTATTCTAGTCCATCCTATTCAACTAGTCCTATATATACTGTATTCTAGTCAATGCCATCCTATTCAACTAGTCCTATATATATACTGTATTCTAGTCAAGTCCATCCTATTCAACTAGTCCTATATATACTGTATTCTAGTCCATCCTATTCAACTAGTCCTATATATACTGTATTCTAGTCCATCCTATTCAACTAGTCCTATATATACTGTATTCTAGTCCATCCTATTCAACTAGTCCTATATATACTGTATTCTAGTCCATCCTATTCAACTAGTCCTATATATACTGTATTCTAGTCCATCCTATTCAACTAGTCCTATATATACTGTATTCTAGTCCATCCTATTCAACTAGTCCTATATATACTGTATTCTAGTCCATCCTATTCAACTAGTCCTATATATACTGTATTCTAGTCCATCCTATTCAACTAGTCCTATATATACTGTATTCTAGTCCATCCTATTCAACTAGTCCTATATATACTGTATTCTAGTCCATCCTATTCAACTAGTCCTATATATACTGTATTCTAGTCCATCCTATTCAACTAGTCCTATATATACTGTATTCTAGTCCATCCTATTCAACTAGTCCTATATATACTGTATTCTAGTCAAGGCCATCCTATTCAACTAGTCCTATATATACTGTATTCTAGTCCATCCTATTCAACTAGTCCTATATATACTGTATTCTAGTCCATCCTATTCAACTAGTCCTGTATATACTGTATTCTAGTCCATCCTATTCAACTAGTCCTATATATACTGTATTCTAGTCCATCCTATTCAACTAGTCCTATCTATACTGTATTCTAGTCCATCCTATTCAACTAGTCCTATATATACACTGTATTCTAGTCAAGGCCATCCTATTCAACTAGTCCTATATATACACTGTATTCTAGTCAAGGCCATCCTATTCAACTAGTCCTATATATACTGTATTCTAGTCCATCCTATTCAACTAGTCCTATATATACTGTATTCTAGTCCATCCTATTCAACTAGTCCTATATATACTGTATTCTAGTCCATCCTATTCAACTAGTCCTATATATACTGCATTCTAGTCAAGGCCATCCTATTCAACTAGTCCTGTATATACTGTATTCTAGTCCATCCTATTCAACTAGTCCTGTATATACTGTATTCTAGTCCATCCTATTCAACTAGTCCTATATATACTGTATTCTAGTCCATCCTATTCAACTAGTCCTATATATACTGCATTCTAGTCAAGGCCATCCTATTCAACTAGTCCTGTATATACTGTATTCTAGTCCATCCTATTCAACTAGTCCTGTATATACTGTATTCTAGTCCATCCTATTCAACTAGTCCTGTATATACTGTATTCTAATCCATCCTATTCAACTAGTCCTGTGTTCTAGTCAAGGCCATCCTATTCAAATAGTCCTGTATTCTAGTCAAGGCCATCCTATTCAACTAGTCCTGTATATACTGTATTCTAGTCCATCCTATTCAACTAGTCCTATATATACTGTATTCTAGTCCATCCTATTCAACTAGTCCTGTATATACTGTATTCTAGTCAAGTCCATCCTATTCAACTAGTCCTGTATATACTGTATTCTAGTCAAGTCCATCCTATTCAACTAGTCCTATATATACTGTATTCTAGTCAAGTCCATCCTATTCAACTAGTCCTGTATTCTAGTCAAGGCCATCCTATTCAACTAGTCCTGTATTCTAGTCAAGGCCATCCTATTCAACTAGTCCTGTATATACTGTATTCTAGTCAAGGCCATCCTATTCAACTAGTCCTATATATACTGTATTCTAGTCCATCCTATTCAACTAGTCCTATATATACTATATTCTAGTCAATGCCATCCTATTCAACTAGTCCTATATATACTGTATTCTAGTCAAGGCCATTCTATTCAACTAGTCCTATATATACTGTATTCTAGTCCATCCTATTCAACTAGTCCTATATATACTGTATTCTAGTCAAGTCCATCCTATTCAACTAGTCCTATATATACTGTATTCTAGTCCATCCTATTCAACTAGTCCTGTATATACTGTATTCTAGTCAAGGCCATCCTATTCAACTAGTCCTATATATACTGTATTCTAGTCCATCCCATTCAACTAGTCCTGTATATACTGTATTCTAGTCAAGGCCATCCTATTCAACTAGTCCTATATATACTGTATTCTAGTCAAGTCCATCCTATTCAACTAGTCCTATATATACTGTATTCTAGTCCATCCTATTCAACTAGTCCTATATATACTGTATTCTAGTCCATCCGATTCAACTAGTCCTATATATACTGTATTCTAGTACATCCTATTCAACTAGTCCTATATATACTGTATTCTAGTCAAGGCCATCCTATTCAACTAGTCCTATATATACTGTATTCTAGTCCATCCTATTCAACTAGTCCTATATATACTGTATTCTAGTCAAGGCCATCCTATTCAACTAGTCCTATATATACTGTATTCTAGTCCATCCTATTCAACTAGTCCTATATATACTGTATTCTAGTCAAGGCTCATCCTATTCAACTAGACCTGTATATACTGTATTCTAATCCATCCTATTCAACTAGTCCTGTATTCTAGTCAAGTCCATCCTATTCAACTAGTCCTGTATTCTAGTCAAGGCCATCCTATTCAACTAGTCCTGTATTCTAGTCAAGGCCATCCTATTCAACTAGTCCTGTATATACTGTATTCTAGTCCATCCTATTCAACTAGTGCTATATATACTGTATTCTAGTCCATCCTATTCAACTAGTCCTGTATATACTGTATTCTAGTCAAGTCCATCCTATTCAACTAGTCCTGTATATACTGTATTCTAGTCAAGTCCATCCTATTCAACTAGTCCTATATATACTGTATTCTAGTCAAGTCCATCCTATTCAACTAGTCCTGTATTCTAGTCAAGGCCATCCTATTTAGCTAGTCCTGTATTCTAGTCAAGGCCATCCTATTAAACTAGTCCTGTATATACTGTATTCTAGTCAAGGCCATCCTATTCAACTAGTCCTGTATATACTGTATTCTAGTCAAGGCTCATCCTATTCAACTAGTCCTGTATATACTGTATTCTAGTCAAGGCCATCCTATTCAACTAGTCCTATATATACTGTATTCTAGTCCATCCTATTCAACTAGTCCTATATATACTGTATTCTAGTCAAGGCCATCCTATTCAACTAGTCCTATATATACTGTATTCTAGTCAAGGCCATCCTATTCAACTAGTCCTATATATACTGTATTCTAGTCCATCCTATTCAACTAGTCCTGTATATACTGTATTCTAGTCAAGGCCATCCTATTCAACTAGTCCTATATATACTGTATTCTAGTCCATCCCATTCAACTAGTCCTGTATATACTGTATTCTAGTCAAGGCCATCCTATTCAACTAGTCCTGTATATACTGTATTCTAGTCAAGGCTCATCCTATTCAACTAGTCCTGTATATACTGTATTCTAGTCAAGGCCATCCTATTCAACTAGTCCTATATATACTGTATTCTAGTCCATCCTATTCAACTAGTCCTATATATACTGTATTATAGTCCATCCTATTCAACTAGTCCTATATATACTGTATTCTAGTCCATCCTATTCAACTAGTCTATATATACTGTATTCTAGTCAAGGCCATCCTATTCAACTAGTCCTATATATACTGTATTCTAGTCCATCCTATTCAACTAGTCCTGTATATACTGTATTCTAGTCCATCCTATTCAACTAGTCCTATATATACTGTATTCTAGTCCATCCTATTCAACTAGTCCTATATATACTGTATTCTAGTCAATGCCATCCTATTCAACTAGTCCTGTATATACTGTATTCTAGTCAAGTCCATCCTATTCAACTAGTCCTATATATACTGTATTCTAGTCCATCCTATTCAACTAGTCCTATATATACTGTATTCTAGTCCATCCTATTCAACTAGTCCTGTATATACTGTATTCTAGTCCATCCTATTCAACTAGTCCTATATATACTGTATTCTAGTCCATCCTATTCAACTAGTCCTATCTATACTGTATTCTAGTCCATCCTATTCAACTAGTCCTATATATACTGTATTCTAGTCAAGGCCATCCTATTCAACTAGTCCTATATATACTGTATTCTAGTCCATCCTATTCAACTAGTCCTATATATACTGTATTCTAGTCAAGGCCATCCTATTCAACTAGTCCTATATATACTGTATTCTAGTCCATCCTATTCAACTAGTCCTGTATATACTGTATTCTAGTCCATCCTATTCAACTAGTCCTATATATACACTGTATTCTAGTCCATCCTATTCAACTAGTCCTATATATACTGTATTCTAGTCAATGCCATCCTATTCAACTAGTCCTGTACATACTGTATTCTAGTCAAGTCCATCCTATTCAACTAGTCTATATATACTGTATTCTAGTCCATCCTATTCAACTAGTCCTATATATACTGTATTCTAGTCCATCCTATTCAACTAGTCCTGTATATACTGTATTCTAGTCCATCCTATTCAACTAGTCCTATATATACTGTATTCTAGTCCATCCTATTCAACTAGTCCTATCTATACTGTATTCTAGTCCATCCTATTCAACTAGTCCTATATATACACTGTATTCTAGTCAAGGCCATCCTATTCAACTAGTCCTATATATACTGTATTCTAGTCAAGGCCATCCTATTCAACTAGTCCTATATATACTGTATTCTAGTCCATCCTATTCAACTAGTCCTATATATACTGTATTCTAGTCCATCCTATTCAACTAGTCCTATATATACTGTATTCTAGTCAAGGCCATCCTATTCAACTAGTCCTGTATATACTGTATTCTAGTCAAGTCCATCCTATTCAACTAGTCCTATATATACTGTATTCTAGTCCATCCTATTCAACTAGTCCTATATATACTGTATTCTAGTCAAGGCCATCCTATTCAACTAGTCCTATATATACTGTATTCTAGTCAAGTCCATCCTATTCAACTAGTCCTATATATACTGTATTCTAGTCAAGTCCATCCTATTCAACTAGTCCTATATATACTGTATTCTAGTCCATCCTATTCAACTAGTCCTATATATACTGTATTCTAGTCCATCCTATTCAACTAGTCCTATATATACTGTATTCTAGTCCATCCTATTCACTAGTCCTATATATACTGTATTCTAGTCAATTGCCATCCTATTCAACTAGTCCTATATATATAACTGTATTCTAGTCAAGTCCATCCTATTCAACTAGTCCTATATATACTGTATTCTAGTCCATCCTATTCAACTAGTCCTATATATACTGTATTCTAGTCCATCCTATTCAACTAGTCCTATATATCTGTATTCTAGTCCATCCTATTCAACTAGTCCTATATATACTGTATTCTAGTCCATCCTATTCAACTAGTCCTATATATACTGTATTCTAGTCCATCCTATTCAACTAGTCCTATATATACTGTATTCTAGTCCATCCTATTCAACTAGTCCTATATATATGTATTCTAGTCCATCCTATTTCAACTAGTCCTATATATACTGTATTCTAGTCCATCCTATTCAACTAGTCATATATATAACTGTATTCTGTCAAGGCAATCTATTTCAACCTAGGTCCTATAATATACTGTCTTCTAGTCCAATCCTATTCAACTAGTCCTATTATACTGTAGTTCTAGTCCACCGAATTCCAACTATCCTGTAATATACTGTATTCTAGTCCTCTATTCAACAGTCCTTATCTATACTGTAGATCTAGTCCATCCATTCAACAGTCCAGTATACACTGTATTCTAGTCATGCCATCCTAGTCAACAGTCCCCTATATAACACTGGTCTTCTAGTCCAAGGCCATCCTATTCACTAGTACCCTATATATACTGTAATTCTAGTCCATCATATTCAACAGTCCTATATATACTGTATTCTAGTCCATACCTATTCAACTAGTCCTATATATACTGTCTTTCTAGTCCATCCTAGTTCAACTAGTCCTATATATACTGCATTCGATCAAGGCCTCCTATCACTAGTCCTGTATATACACTTGTATTCTAGTCCCTCCTATTCCACTAGTCCCTGAGATACTGTATTCTAGTCCATCCTATTCAACTATTCCTATATATACTGTATTCTAGTCCATCCTATTCAACTAGTCCTATATATACTGTATTCTAGTCAAGGCCATCCTATTCAACTAGTCCTATATATACTGTATTCTAGTCCATCCTATTCAACTAGTCCTATATATACTGTATTCTAGTCCATCCTATTCAACTAGTCCTATATATACTGTATTCTAGTCCATCCTATTCAACTAGTCCTATATATACTGTATTCTAGTCCATCCTATTCAACTAGTCCTATATATACTGTATTCTAGTCCATCCTATTCAACTAGTCCTATATATACTGTATTCTAGTCCATCCTATTCAACTAGTCCTATATATACTGTATTCTAGTCCATCCTATTCAACTAGTCCTATATATACTGTATTCTAGTCCATCCTATTCAACTAGTCCTATATATACTGTATTCTAGTCAAGGCTCATCCTATTCAACTAGTCCTGTATATACTGTATTCCTAAATCCATCCTATTCAATAGTCCTGGTTTCTAGTCAAGTCCAGTCCTATTCAACTAGGTCCTGTATTCTAGTCAAAGGCCATCCTATTCAACTAGTCCTGTATTCTAGTCAAGGCCATCCTATTCAAACTAGTCCTGTATATACTGTATTCTAGTCCATCCTATCAACTAGTCTATATATACTGTATTCTAGTCCATCCTATTCACTAGTCCTGTATATTACTGTATTCTAGTCAAGTCCATCCTATTCAACTAGTCCTGGTATATACTGTATTCTAGTCAGTCCATCCTATTCAACTAGTCCTATATATACTGTAGTCTAGTCAAGTCCATCCTATTCAACTAGTCCTGTATTCTAGTCAAGGCCATCCTTTTAGCTAGTCCTGTATTCTAGTCAAGGCCATCCTATTAAACTAGTCCTGTATATACTGTATTCTAGTCAAGGCCATCCTATTCAACTAGTCCTGTATATACTGTATTCTAGTCAAGGCTCATCCTATTCAACTAGTCCTGTATATACTGTATTCTAGTCAAGGCCATCCCTATTCAACTAGTCCTATATATACTGTATTCTAGTCCATCCTATTCAACTAGTCCTATATATACTGTATTCTAAGTCCATCCTATTCAACTAGTCCTATATATACTGTATTCTAGTCAAGGCCATCCTATTCAATAGTCCTATATATACTGTATTCTAGTCCATCCTATTCAACTAGTCCTGTATATACTGATTCTAGTCAAGGCCATCCTATTCAACTAGTCCTATATATACTGTATTCTAGTCCATCCCATTCAACTAGTCCTGTATATACTGTATTCTAGTCAGGCCATCCTATTCAACTAGTCCTGTATATACTGTATTCTAGTCAAGGCCATCCTATTCAACTAGTCCTGTATATACTGTATTCTAGTCAAGGCCATCCTATTCAACTAGTCCTATATATACTGTATTCTAGTCCATCCTATTCAACTAGTCCTATATATACTGTATTCTAGTCCATCCTATTCAACTAGTCCTATATATACTGTATTCTAGTCCATCCTATTCAACTAGTCCTATATATACTGTATTCTAGTCAAGGCCATCCTATTCAACTAGTCCTATATATACTGTATTCTAGTCCATCCTATTCAACTAGTCCTGTATATACTGTATTCTAGTCCATCCTATTCAACTAGTCCTATATATACTGTATTCTAGTCCATCCTATTCAACTAGTCCTATATATACTGTATTCTAGTCAATGCCATCCTATTCAACTAGTCCTGTATATACTGTATTCTAGTCAAGTCCATCCTATTCAACTAGTCCTATATATACTGTATTCTAGTCCATCCTATTCAACTAGTCCTATATATACTGTATTCTAGTCCATCCTATTCAACTAGTCCTGTATATACTGTATTCTAGTCCATCCTATTCAACTAGTCCTATATATACTGTATTCTAGTCCATCCTATTCAACTAGTCCTATATATACTGTATTCTAGTCCATCCTATTCAACTAGTCCTATATATACTGTATTCTAGTCAAGGCCATCCTATTCAACTAGTCCTATATATACTGTATTATAGTCCATCCTATTCAACTAGTCCTATATATACTGTATTCTAGTCAAGGCCATCCCTATTCCACCTAGTCCTATATATACTGTATTCTAGTCCATCTATTCAACTAGTCCTGTAGATACTGTATTCCTAGTCCATCCTATTCAACTAGTCCTATATATACACTGTATTCTAGTCCATCCTATTCAACTAGTCCTATATATACTGTATTCTAGTCAATGCCATCCTATTCAACTAGTCCTGTTAAACTGTATTCTAGGTCAGTCATCCTATTCAACTAGTCCTATATATACTTGGGTAGTCTAGTCCATCCTATTCAACTAGTCCTATATATACTGTATTCTAGTCCTCCTATTCAACTAGTCCTTATATACTGTATTCTAGTCCATCCTATTCAACTAGTCCTATATACGTATTCTAGTCCATCCTTTCAACTAGTCCTATCTATACTGTATTCTAGTCCATCCTATTCAACTAGTCCTACTATACTGTATTCTAGTCCATCCTATTCCAACTAGTCCTATATATACACTGTATTCTAGTCCAGGCCTATTCCTATCAACTAGTCTATATATACTGTATTCTAGTCAAGGCCATCCTATTCAACTAGTCCTATTAATACTGTATTCTAGTCCATCCTATTCAACTAGTCCCTATATATACTGTATTCTAGTCCATCCCTATTCAACTAGTCCTATATATACGTATTCTAGTCAAGCCATCCTATTCAACTAGTCCTGTATATACTGTATTCTATCAGTCCATCCTATTCAACTATTCCTATATATACTGTATTCTAGTAGTCCATCCTATTCAACTAGTCCTATATTACTGTATTCTTAGTCCAGCCTATTCAACTAGTCCCTATATATCTTGTATTCTAGGCCAATCCTATTCAACTAGTCCTGTATATACTGTATTCACGTCAAGTCCATCCTATTCAACTAGTCCTATATATACTGTATTCTATCCATCCTATTCAAAACTAGTCCTATTATATACTGTATTCTAGTCCATACCTATTCAACTAGTCCTATAATATACTGTAATTCTAGTCACGGCCATCCTATTCAACTAGTCCTATATATAACTGTATTCATAGTCCATACCTATTCAACTAGTCCTATATATACTGTATTCTAGTCAATGCCATCCTAGTTCAACTAAGTCCTGTATATACTGTATTCTAGTCACGTCCATCCTATTCAACTAGTCCTATATATACAACTGTATCTAGTCCATCCTAATTCAACTAGTCCTATATATACTGTTCTTCTAGTCCATCCTATTCAACTAGTCCTGTAGTAATACTGTATTCTAGTCCATCCTATTCAACTAGTCCCTATATATACTGTATTCTAGTCATCCTATTCAACTAGTCCTATATATACTGTATTCTAGTCCATCCTATTCAACTAGTCCTATCTATACTGTATTCTAGTCCATCCTATTCAACTAGTCCTATATATACTGTATTCTAGTCAAGGCCATCCTATTCAACTAGTCCTATATATACTGTATTCTAGTCAAGGCATCCTATTCAACTAGTCCTATATATACTGTATTCTAGTCCATCCTATTCAACTAGTCCTATATATACTGTATTCTAGTCCATCCTATTCAACTAGTCCTATATATACTGTATTCTAGTCAAGGGCCATCCTATTCAACTAGTCCTGTATATACTGTATTCTAGTCAAGTCCATCCTATTCAACTAGTCCTGTATATACTGTATTCTAGTCAAGTCCATCCTATTCAACTAGTCCTGTATTCTAGTCAAGGCCATCCTATTCAACTAGTCCTGTATATACTGTATTCTAGTCAAGGCTCATCCTATTCAACTAGTCCTGTATATACTGTATTCTAGTCCATCCTATTCAACTAGTCCTATATATACTGTATTCTAGTCAAGACCATCCTATTCAACTAGTCCTATATATACTGTATTCTAGTCCATCCTATTCAACTAGTCCTGTATATACTGTATTCTAGTCAAGGCCATCCTATTCAACTAGTCCTATATATACACTGTATTTTAGTCCATCCCATTCAACTAGTCCTGTATATACTGTATTCTAGTCAAGGCCATCCTATTCAACTAGTCCTGTATATACTGTATTCTAGTCCATCCTATTCAACTAGTCCTGTATATACTGTATTCTAGTCCATCCTATTCAACTAGTCCTATATATACTGTATTCTAGTCCATCCTATTCAACTAGTCCTATATATACTGCATTCTAGTCAAGGCCATCCTATTCAACTAGTCCTGTATATACTGTATTCTAGTCCATCCTATTCACTAGTCCTGTATATACTGTATTCTAGTCCATCCTATTCAACTAGTCCTGTATATACTGTATTCTAATCCATCCTATTCAACTAGTCCTGTGTTCTAGTCAAGGCCATCCTATTCAAATAGTCCTGTATTCTAGTCAAGGCCATCCTATTCAACTAGTCCTGTATATACTGTATTCTAGTCCATCCTATTCAACTAGTCCTATATATACTGTATTCTAGTCCATCCTATTCAACTAGTCCTGTATATACTGTATTCTAGTCAAGTCCATCCTATTCAACTAGTCCTGTATATACTGTATTCTAGTCAAGTCCATCCTATTCAACTAGTCCTATATATACTGTATTCTAGTCAAGTCCATCCTATTCAACTAGTCCTGTATTCTAGTCAAGGCCATCCTATTCAACTAGTCCTGTATTCTAGTCAAGGCCATCCTATTCAACTAGTCCTGTATATACTGTATTCTAGTCAAGGCCATCCTATTCAACTAGTCCTATATATACTGTATTCTAGTCCATCCTATTCAACTAGTCCTATATATACTATATTCTAGTCAATGCCATCCTATTCAACTAGTCCTATATATACTGTATTCTAGTCAAGGCCATCCTATTCAACTAGTCCTATATATACTGTATTCTAGTCCATCCTATTCAACTAGTCCTATATATACTGTATTCTAGTCAAGTCCATCCTATTCAACTAGTCCTATATATACTGTATTCTAGTCCATCCTATTCAACTAGTCCTGTATATACTGTATTCTAGTCAAGGCCATCCTATTCAACTAGTCCTATATATACTGTATTCTAGTCCATCCCATTCAACTAGTCCTGTATATACTGTATTCTAGTCAAGGCCATCCTATTCAACTAGTCCTATATATACTGTATTCTAGTCAAGTCCATCCTATTCAACTAGTCCTATATATACTGTATTCTAGTCCATCCTATTCAACTAGTCCTATATATACTGTATTCTAGTCCATCCGATTCAACTAGTCCTATATATACTGTATTCTAGTACATCCTATTCAACTAGTCCTATATATACTGTATTCTAGTCAAGGCCATCCTATTCAACTAGTCCTATATATACTGTATTCTAGTCCATCCTATTCAACTAGTCCTATATATACTGTATTCTAGTCAAGGCCATCCTATTCAACTAGTCCTATATATACTGTATTCTAGTCCATCCTATTCAACTAGTCCTATATATACTGTATTCTAGTCAAGGCTCATCCTATTCAACTAGACCTGTATATACTGTATTCTAGTCAAGGCTCATCCTATTCAACTAGACCTGTATATACTGTATTCTAATCCATCCTATTCAACTAGTCCTGTATTCTAGTCAAGTCCATCCTATTCAACTAGTCCTGTATTCTAGTCAAGGCCATCCTATTCAACTAGTCCTGTATTCTAGTCAAGGCCATCCTATTCAACTAGTCCTGTATATACTGTATTCTAGTCCATCCTATTCAACTAGTGCTATATATACTGTATTCTAGTCCATCCTATTCAACTAGTCCTGTATATACTGTATTCTAGTCAAGTCCATCCTATTCAACTAGTCCTGTATATACTGTATTCTAGTCAAGTCCATCCTATTCAACTAGTCCTATATATACTGTATTCTAGTCAAGTCCATCCTATTCAACTAGTCCTGTATTCTAGTCAAGGCCATCCTATTTAGCTAGTCCTGTATTCTAGTCAAGGCCATCCTATTAAACTAGTCCTGTATATACTGTATTCTAGTCAAGGCCATCCTATTCAACTAGTCCTGTATATACTGTATTCTAGTCAAGGCTCATCCTATTCAACTAGTCCTGTATATACTGTATTCTAGTCAAGGCCATCCTATTCAACTAGTCCTATATATACTGTATTCTAGTCCATCCTATTCAACTAGTCCTATATATACTGTATTCTAGTCAAGGCCATCCTATTCAACTAGTCCTATATATACTGTATTCTAGTCAAGGCCATCCTATTCAACTAGTCCTATATATACTGTATTCTAGTCCATCCTATTCAACTAGTCCTGTATATACTGTATTCTAGTCAAGGCCATCCTATTCAACTAGTCCTATATATACTGTATTCTAGTCCATCCCATTCAACTAGTCCTGTATATACTGTATTCTAGTCAAGGCCATCCTATTCAACTAGTCCTGTATATACTGTATTCTAGTCAAGGCTCATCCTATTCAACTAGTCCTGTATATACTGTATTCTAGTCAAGGCCATCCTATTCAACTAGTCCTATATATACTGTATTCTAGTCCATCCTATTCAACTAGTCCTATATATACTGTATTATAGTCCATCCTATTCAACTAGTCCTATATATACTGTATTCTAGTCCATCCTATTCAACTAGTCTATATATACTGTATTCTAGTCAAGGCCATCCTATTCAACTAGTCCTATATATACTGTATTCTAGTCCATCCTATTCAACTAGTCCTGTATATACTGTATTCTAGTCCATCCTATTCAACTAGTCCTATATATACTGTATTCTAGTCCATCCTATTCAACTAGTCCTATATATACTGTATTCTAGTCAATGCCATCCTATTCAACTAGTCCTGTATATACTGTATTCTAGTCAAGTCCATCCTATTCAACTAGTCATATATATACTGTATTCTAGTCCATCCTATTCAACTAGTCCTATATATACTGTATTCTAGTCCATCCTATTCAACTAGTCCTGTATATACTGTATTCTAGTCCATCCTATTCAACTAGTCCTATATATACTGTATTCTAGTCCATCCTATTCAACTAGTCCTATATATACTGTATTCTAGTCAAGGCCATCCTATTCAACTAGTCCTATATATACTGTATTCTAGTCCATCCTATTCAACTAGTCCTATATATACTGTATTCTAGTCCATCCTATTCAACTAGTCCTGTATATACTGTATTCTAGTCCATCCTATTCAACTAGTCCTATATATACACTGTATTCTAGTCCATCCTATTCAACTAGTCCTATATATACACTGTATTCTAGTCCATCCTATTCAACTAGTCCTATATATACTGTATTCTAGTCAATGCCATCCTATTCAACTAGTCCTGTACATACTGTATTCTAGTCAAGTCCATCCTATTCAACTAGTCCTATATATACTGTATTCTAGTCCATCCTATTCAACTAGTCCTATATATACTGTATTCTAGTCCATCATATTCAACTAGTCCTGTATATACTGTATTCTAGTCCATCCTATTCAACTAGTCCTATATATACTGTATTCTAGTCCATCCTATTCAACTAGTCCTATCTATACTGTATTCTAGTCCATCCTATTCAACTAGTCCTATATATACACTGTATTCTAGTCAAGGCCATCCTATTCAACTAGTCCTATATATACTGTATTCTAGTCAAGGCCATCCTATTCAACTAGTCCTATATATACTGTATTCTAGTCCATCCTATTCAACTAGTCCTATATATACTGTATTCTAGTCAAGGCCATCCTATTCAACTAGTCCTGTATATACTGTATTCTAGTCAAGTCCATCCTATTCAACTAGTCCTATATATACTGTATTCTAGTCCATCCTATTCAACTAGTCCTATATATACTGTATTCTAGTCAAGGCCATCCTATTCAACTAGTCCTGTATATACTGTATTCTAGTCAAGTCCATCCTATTCAACTAGTCCTATATATACTGTATTCTAGTCAAGTCCATCCTATTCAACTAGTCCTATATATACTGTATTCTAGTCCATCCTATTCAACTAGTCCTATATATACTGTATTCTAGTCCATCCTATTCAACTAGTCCTATATATACTGTATTCTAGTCAAGGCCATCCTATTCAACTAGTCCTATATATACTGTATTCTAGTCCATCCTATTCAACTAGTCCTGTATATACTGTATTCTAGTCCATCCTATTCAACTAGTCCTATATATACTGTATTCTAGTCAATGCCATCCTATTCAACTAGTCCTGTATATACTGTATTCTAGTCAAGTCCATCCTATTCAACTAGTCCTATATATACACTGTATTCTAGTCCATCCTATTCAACTAGTCCTATATATACTGTATTCTAGTCCATCCTATTCAACTAGTCCTGTATATACTGTATTCTAGTCCATCCTATTCAACTAGTCCTATATATACTGTATTCTAGTCCATCCTATTCAACTAGTCCTATCTATACTGTATTCTAGTCCATCCTATTCAACTAGTCCTATATATACTGTATTCTAGTCAAGGCCATCCTATTCAACTAGTCCTATATATACTGTATTCTAGTCAAGGCCATCCTATTCAACTAGTCCTATATATACTGTATTCTAGTCCATCCTATTCAACTAGTCCTATATATACTGTATTCTAGTCCATCCTATTCAACTAGTCCTATATATACTGTATTCTAGTCAAGGCCATCCTATTCAACTAGTCCTGTATATACTGTATTCTAGTCAAGTCCATCCTATTCAACTAGTCCTGTATATACTGTATTCTAGTCAAGTCCATCCTATTCAACTAGTCCTGTATTCTAGTCAAGGCCATCCTATTCAACTAGTCCTGTATATACTGTATTCTAGTCAAGGCTCATCCTATTCAACTAGTCCTGTATATACTGTATTCTAGTCCATCCTATTCAACTAGTCCTATATATACTGTATTCTAGTCAAGACCATCCTATTCAACTAGTCCTATATATACTGTATTCTAGTCCATCCTATTCAACTAGTCCTGTATATACTGTATTCTAGTCAAGGCCATCCTATTCAACTAGTCCTATATATACACTGTATTCTAGTCCATCCCATTCAACTAGTCCTGTATATACTGTATTCTAGTCAAGGCCATCCTATTCAACTAGTCCTATATATACTGTATTCTAGTCAAGGCCATCCTATTCAACTAGTCCTATATATACTGTATTCTAGTCCATCCTATTCAACTAGTCCTGTATATACTGTATTCTAGTCCATCCTATTCAACTAGTCCTATATATACTGTATTCTAGTCAATGCCATCCTATTCAACTAGTCCTGTATATACTGTATTCTAGTCAAGTCCATCCTATTCAACTAGTCCTATATATACACTGTATTCTAGTCCATCCTATTCAACTAGTCCTATATATACTGTATTCTAGTCCATCCTATTCAACTAGTCCTGTATATACTGTATTCTAGTCCATCCTATTCAACTAGTCCTATATATACTGTATTCTAGTCCATCCTATTCAACTAGTCCTATCTATACTGTATTCTAGTCCATCCTATTCAACTAGTCCTATATATACTGTATTCTAGTCAAGGCCATCCTATTCAACTAGTCCTATATATACTGTATTCTAGTCAAGGCCATCCTATTCAACTAGTCCTATATATACTGTATTCTAGTCCATCCTATTCAACTAGTCCTATATATACTGTATTCTAGTCCATCCTATTCAACTAGTCCTATATATACTGTATTCTAGTCAAGGCCATCCTATTCAACTAGTCCTGTATATACTGTATTCTAGTCAAGTCCATCCTATTCAACTAGTCCTGTATATACTGTATTCTAGTCAAGTCCATCCTATTCAACTAGTCCTGTATTCTAGTCAAGGCCATCCTATTCAACTAGTCCTGTATATACTGTATTCTAGTCAAGGCTCATCCTATTCAACTAGTCCTGTATATACTGTATTCTAGTCCATCCTATTCAACTAGTCCTATATATACTGTATTCTAGTCAAGACCATCCTATTCAACTAGTCCTATATATACTGTATTCTAGTCCATCCTATTCAACTAGTCCTGTATATACTGTATTCTAGTCAAGGCTATCCTATTCAACTAGTCCTATATATACACTGTATTCTAGTCCATCCCATTCAACTAGTCCTGTATATACTGTATTCTAGTCAAGGCCATCCTATTCAACTAGTCCTATATATACTGTATTCTAGTCCATCCTATTCAACTAGTCCTGTATATACTGTATTCTAGTCAAGGACATCCTATTCAACTAGTCCTGTATATACTGTATTCTAGTCCATCCTATTCAACTAGTCCTATATATACTGTATTCTAGTCCATCCTATTCAACTAGTCCTATATATACTGTATTCTAGTCAAGTCCATCCTATTCAACTAGTCCTATATATACTGTATTCTAGTCCATCCTATTCAACTAGTCCTGTATATACTGTATTCAAGTCAAGGACATCCTATTCAACTAGTCCTGTATATACTGTATTCTAGTCCATCCTATTCAACTAGTCCTATATATACTGTATTCTAGTCCATCCTATTCAACTAGTCCTATATATACTGTATTCTAGTCCACCCTATTCAACTAGTCCTGTATATACTGTATTCTAGTCAAGTCCATCCTATTCAACTAGTCCTATATATACTGTATTCTAGTCCATCCTATTCAACTAGTCCTATATATACTGTATTATAGTCCACCCTATTCAACTAGTCCTGTATATACTGTATTCTAGTCAAGTCCATCCTATTCAACTAGTCCTATATATACTGTATTCTAGTCAAGTCCATCCTATTCAACTAGTCCTATATATACTGTATTCTAGTCCATCCTATTCAACTAGTCCTATATATACTGTATTCTAGTCCACCCTATTCAACTAGTCCTATATATACTGTATTCTAGTCCACCCTATTCAACTAGTCCTGTATATACTGTATTCTAGTCAAGTCCATCCTATTCAACTAGTCCTATATATACTGTATTCTAGTCAAGTCCATCCTATTCAACTAGTCCTATATATACTGTATTCTAGTCCATCCTATTCAACTAGTCCTATATATACTGTATTCTAGTCCATCCTATTCAACTAGTCCTATATATACTGTATTCTAGTCCACCCTATTCAACTAGTCCTGTATATACTGTATTCTAGTCAAGTCCATCCTATTCAACTAGTCCTATATATACTGTATTCTAGTCCATCCTATTCAACTAGTCCTATATATACTGTATTCTAGTCCATCCTATTCAACTAGTCCTATATATACTGTATTCTAGTCCATCCTATTCAACTAGTCCTATATATACTGTATTCTAGTCCATCCTATTCAACTAGTCCTATATATACTGTATTCTAGTCCATCCTATTCAACTAGTCCTATATATACTGTATTCTAGTCCATCCTATTCAACTAGTCCTATATATACTGTATTCTAGTCCATCCTATTCAACTAGTCCTATATATACTGTATTCTAGTCCATCCTATTCAACTAGTCCTATATATACTGTATTCTAGTCCATCCTATTCAACTAGTCCTATATATACTGTATTCTAGTCCATCCTATTCAACTAGTCCTGTATTCTAGTCCATCCTATTCAACTAGTCCTGTATATACTGTATTCTAGTCCATCCTATTCAACTAGTCCTATATATACTGTATTCTAGTCAAGGCCATCCTATTCAACTAGTCCTGTATATACTGTATTCTAGTCAAGTCCATCCTATTCAACTAGTCCTATATATACTGTATTCTAGTCCATCCTATTCAACTAGTCCTGTATATACTGTATTCTAGTCAAGGCCATCCTATTCAACTAGTCCTATATATACTGTATTCTAGTCAAGTCCATCCTATTCAACTAGTCCTATATATACTGTATTCTAGTCCATCCTATTCAACTAGTCCTATATATACTGTATTCTAGTCCATCCGATTCAACTAGTCCTATATATACTGTATTCTAGTACATCCTATTCAACTAGTCCTATATATACTGTATTCTAGTCAAGGCCATCCTATTCAACTAGTCCTATATATACTGTATTCTAGTCCATCCTATTCAACTAGTCCTATATATACTGTATTCTAGTCAAGGCTCATCCTATTCAACTAGTCCTGTATATACTGTATTCTAATCCATCCTATTCAACTAGTCCTGTATTCTAGTCAAGTCCATCCTATTCAACTAGTCCTGTATTCTAGTCAAGGCCATCCTATTCAACTAGTCCTGTATTCTAGTCAAGGCCATCCTATTCAACTAGTCCTGTATATACTGTATTCTAGTCCATCCTATTCAACTAGTGCTATATATACTGTATTCTAGTCCATCCTATTCAACTAGTCCTGTATATACTGTATTCTAGTCAAGTCCATCCTATTCAACTAGTCCTGTATATACTGTATTCTAGTCAAGTCCATCCTATTCAACTAGTCCTATATATACTGTATTCTAGTCAAGTCCATCCTATTCAACTAGTCCTGTATTCTAGTCAAGGCCATCCTATTCAACTAGTCCTGTATTCTAGTCAAGGCCATCCTATTCAACTAGTCCTGTATATACTGTATTCTAGTCAAGGCCATCCTATTCAACTAGTCCTGTATATACTGTATTCTAGTCAAGGCTCATCCTATTCAACTAGTCCTGTATATACTGTATTCTAGTCAAGGCCATTCTATTCAACTAGTCCTATATATACTGTATTCTAGTCCATCCTATTCAACTAGTCCTATATATACTGTATTCTAGTCAAGGCCATCCTATTCAACTAGTCCTATATATACTGTATTCTAGTCAAGGCCATCCTATTCAACTAGGCCTATATATACTGTATTCTAGTCCATCCTATTCAACTAGTCCGATATATACTGTATTCTAGTCAAGTCCATCCTATTCAACTAGTCCTATATATACTGTATTCTAGTCCATCCTATTCAACTAGTCCTGTATATACTGTATTCTAGTCAAGGCCATCCTATTCAACTAGTCCTATATATACTGTATTCTAGTCCATCCCATTCAACTAGTCCTGTATATACTGTATTCTAGTCAAGGCCATCCTATTCAACTAGTCCTATATATACTGTATTCTAGTCAAGTCCATCCTATTCAACTAGTCCTATATATACTGTATTCTTGTCCATCCTATTCAACTAGTCCTATATATACTGTATTCTAGTCCATCCTATTCAACTAGTCCTATATATACTGTATTCTAGTCCATCCTATTCAACTAGTCCTATATATACTGTATTCTAGTCAAGGCCATCCTATTCAACTAGTCCTATATATACTGTATTCTAGTCAAGGCCATCCTATTCAACTAGTCCTATATATACTGTATTCTAGTCCATCCTATTCAACTAGTCCTGTATATACTGTATTCTAGTCCATCCTATTCAACTAGTCCTATATATACTGTATTCTAGTCCATCCTATTCAACTAGTCCTATATATACTGTATTCTAGTCAATGCCATCCTATTCAACTAGTCCTGTATATACTGTATTCTAGTCAAGTCCATCCTATTCAACTAGTCCTATATATACTGTATTCTAGTCAAGTCCATCCTATTCAACTAGTCCTGTATTCTAGTCAAGGCCATCCTATTCAACTAGTCCTGTATTCTAGTCAAGGCCATCCTATTAAACTAGTCCTGTATATACTGTATTCTAGTCAAGGCCATCCTATTCAACTAGTCCTGTATATACTGTATTCTAGTCAAGGCTCATCCTATTCAACTAGTCCTGTATATACTGTATTCTAGTCAAGGCCATCCTATTCAACTAGTCCTATATATACTGTATTCTAGTCCATCCTATTCAACTAGTCCTATATATACTGTATTCTAGTCAAGGCCATCCTATTCAACTAGTCCTATATATACTGTATTCTAGTCAAGGCCATCCTATTCAACTAGTCCTATATATACTGTATTCTAGTCCATCCTATTCAACTAGTCCTATATATACTGTATTCTAGTCAAGTCCATCCTATTCAACTAGTCCTATATATACTGTATTCTAGTCCATCCTATTCAACTAGTCCTGTATATACTGTATTCTAGTCAAGGCCATCCTATTCAACTAGTCCTATATATACTGTATTCTAGTCCATCCCATTCAACTAGTCCTGTATATACTGTATTCTAGTCAAGGCCATCCTATTCAACTAGTCCTATATATACTGTATTCTAGTCAAGTCCATCCTATTCAACTAGTCCTATATATACTGTATTCTAGTCCATCCTATTCAACTAGTCCTATATATACTGTATTCTAGTCCATCCTATTCAACTAGTCCTATATATACTGTATTATAGTCCATCCTATTCAACTAGTCCTATATATACTGTATTCTAGTCCATCCTATTCAACTAGTCATATACTGTATTCTAGTCAAGGCCATCCTATTCAACTAGTCCTATATATATACTGTATTCTAGTCCATCCTATTCAACTAGTCCTGTATATACTGTATTCTAGTCCATCCTATTCAACTAGTCCTATATATACTGTATTCTAGTCAATGCCATCCTATTCAACTAGTCCTATATATACTGTATTCTAGTCAAGTCCATCCTATTCAACTAGTCCTATATATACTGTATTCTAGTCCATCCTATTCAACTAGTCCTATATACTGTATTCTAGTCCATCCTATTCAACTAGTCCTGTATATACTGTATTCTAGTCCATCCTATTCAACTAGTCCTATATATACTGTATTCTAGTCCATCCTATTCAACTAGTCCTATCTATACTGTATTCTAGTCCATCCTATTCAACTAGTCCTATATATACTGTATTCTAGTCAAGGCCATCCTATTCAACTAGTCCTATATATACTGTATTCTAGTCAAGGCCATCCTATTCAACTAGTCCTATATATACTGTATTCTAGTCAAGGCCATCCTATTCAACTAGTCCTATATATACTGTATTCTAGTCCATCCTATTCAACTAGTCCTGTATATACTGTATTCTAGTCAAGTCCATCCTATTCAACTAGTCCTGTATATACTGTATTCTAGTCAAGTCCATCCTATTCAACTAGTCCTATATATACTGTATTCTAGTCAAGTCCATCCTATTCAACTAGTCCTGTATTCTAGTCAAGGCCATCCTATTCAACTAGTCCTGTATTCTAGTCAAGGCCATCCTATTAAACTAGTCCTGTATATACTGTATTCTAGTCAAGGCCATCCTATTCAACTAGTCCTGTATATACTGTATTCTAGTCAAGGCTCATCCTATTCAACTAGTCCTGTATATACTGTATTCTAGTCCATCCTATTCAACTAGTCCTATATATACTGTATTCTAGTCCATCCTATTCAACTAGTCCTATATATACTGTATTCTAGTCCATCCTATTCAACTAGTCCTATATACTGTATTCTAGTCCATCCTATTCAACTAGTCCTGTATTCTAGTCCATCCTATTCAACTAGTCCTGTATATACTGTATTCTAGTCCATCCTATTCAACTAGTCCTATATATACTGTATTCTAGTCAAGGCATCCTATTCAACTAGTCCTGTATATACTGTATTCTAGTCAAGTCCATCCTATTCAACTAGTCCTATATATACTGTATTCTAGTCCATCCTATTCAACTAGTCCTATATATACTGTATTCTAGTCCATCCTATTCAACTAGTCCTATATATACTGTATTCTAGTCCATCCTATTCAACTAGTCCTATATATACTGTATTCTAGTCCATCCTATTCAACTAGTCCTATATATACTGTATTCTAGTCCATCCTATTCAACTAGTCCTATATATACTGTATTCTAGTCCATCCTATTCAACTAGTCCTGTATCTAGTCCATCCTATTCAACTAGTCCTGTATATACTGTATTCTAGTCCATCCTATTCAACTAGTCCTATATATACTGTATTCTAGTCAAGGCCATCCTATTCAACTAGTCCTGTATATACTGTATTCTAGTCAAGTCCATCCTATTCAACTAGTCCTATATATACTGTATTCTAGTCCATCCTATTCAACTAGTCCTGTATATACTGTATTCTAGTCAAGGCCATCCTATTCAACTAGTCCTATATATACTGTATTCTAGTCAAGTCCATCCTATTCAACTAGTCCTATATATACTGTATTCTAGTCCATCCTATTCAACTAGTCCTATATATACTGTATTCTAGTCCATCCGATTCAACTAGTCCTATATATACTGTATTCTAGTCCATCCGATTCAACTAGTCCTATATATACTGTATTCTAGTACATCCTATTCAACTAGTCCTATATATACTGTATTCTAGTCAAGGCCATCCTATTCAACTAGTCCTATATATACTGTATTCTAGTCCATCCTATTCAACTAGTCCTATATATACTGTATTCTAGTCAAGGCTCATCCTATTCAACTAGTCCTGTATATACTGTATTCTAATCCATCCTATTCAACTAGTCCTGTATTCTAGTCAAGTCCATCCTATTCAACTAGTCCTGTATTCTAGTCAAGGCCATCCTATTCAACTAGTCCTGTATTCTAGTCAAGGCCATCCTATTCAACTAGTCCTGTATATACTGTATTCTAGTCCATCCTATTCAACTAGTGCTATATATACTGTATTCTAGTCCATCCTATTCAACTAGTCCTGTATATACTGTATTCTAGTCAAGTCCATCCTATTCAACTAGTCCTGTATATACTGTATTCTAGTCAAGTCCATCCTATTCAACTAGTCCTATATATACTGTATTCTAGTCAAGTCCATCCTATTCAACTAGTCCTGTATTCTAGTCAAGGCCATCCTATTCAACTAGTCCTGTATTCTAGTCAAGGCCATCCTATTCAACTAGTCCTGTATATACTGTATTCTAGTCAAGGCCATCCTATTCAACTAGTCCTGTATATACTGTATTCTAGTCAAGGCTCATCCTATTCAACTAGTCCTGTATATACTGTATTCTAGTCAAGGCCATTCTATTCAACTAGTCCTATATATACTGTATTCTAGTCCATCCTATTCAACTAGTCCTATATATACTGTATTCTAGTCAAGGCCATCCTATTCAACTAGTCCTATATATACTGTATTCTAGTCAAGGCCATCCTATTCAACTAGGCCTATATATACTGTATTCTAGTCCATCCTATTCAACTAGTCCGATATATACTGTATTCTAGTCAAGTCCATCCTATTCAACTAGTCCTATATATACTGTATTCTAGTCCATCCTATTCAACTAGTCCTGTATATACTGTATTCTAGTCAAGGCCATCCTATTCAACTAGTCCTATATATACTGTATTCTAGTCCATCCCATTCAACTAGTCCTGTATATACTGTATTCTAGTCAAGTCCATCCTATTCAACTAGTCCTATATATACTGTATTCTTGTCCATCCTATTCAACTAGTCCTATATATACTGTATTCTAGTCCATCCTATTCAACTAGTCCTATATATACTGTATTCTAGTCAAGGCCATCCTATTCAACTAGTCCTATATATACTGTATTCTAGTCAAGGCCATCCTATTCAACTAGTCCTATATATACTGTATTCTAGTCAAGGCCATCCTATTCAACTAGTCCTATATATACTGTATTCTAGTCCATCCTATTCAACTAGTCCTGTATATACTGTATTCTAGTCCATCCTGTTCAACTAGTCCTATATATACTGTATTCTAGTCCATCCTATTCAACTAGTCCTATATATACTGTATTCTAGTCAATGCCATCCTATTCAACTAGTCCTGTATATACTGTATTCTAGTCAAGTCCATCCTATTCAACTAGTCCTATATATACTGTATTCTAGTCAAGTCCATCCTATTCAACTAGTCCTGTACTCTAGTCAAGGCCATCCTATTCAACTAGTCCTGTATTCTAGTCAAGGCCATCCTATTAAACTAGTCCTGTATATACTGTATTCTAGTCAAGGCCATCCTATTCAACTAGTCCTGTATATACTGTATTCTAGTCAAGGCTCATCCTATTCAACTAGTCCTGTATATACTGTATTCTAGTCAAGGCCATCCTATTCAACTAGTCCTATATATACTGTATTCTAGTCCATCCTATTCAACTAGTCCTATATATACTGTATTCTAGTCAAGGCCATCCTATTCAACTAGTCCTATATATACTGTATTCTAGTCAAGGCCATCCTATTCAACTAGTCCTATATATACTGTATTCTAGTCCATCCTATTCAACTAGTCCTATATATACTGTATTCTAGTCAAGTCCATCCTATTCAACTAGTCCTATATATACTGTATTCTAGTCCATCCTATTCAACTAGTCCTGTATATACTGTATTCTAGTCAAGGCCATCCTATTCAACTAGTCCTATATATACTGTATTCTAGTCCATCCCATTCAACTAGTCCTGTATATACTGTATTCTAGTCAAGGCCATCCTATTCAACTAGTCCTATATATACTGTATTCTAGTCAAGTCCATCCTATTCAACTAGTCCTATATATACTGTATTCTAGTCCATCCTATTCAACTAGTCCTATATATACTGTATTCTAGTCCATCCTATTCAACTAGTCCTATATATACTGTATTATAGTCCATCCTATTCAACTAGTCATATACTGTATTCTAGTCAAGGCCATCCTATTCAACTAGTCCTATATATATACTGTATTCTAGTCCATCCTATTCAACTAGTCCTGTATATACTGTATTCTAGTCCATCCTATTCAACTAGTCCTATATATACTGTATTCTAGTCAATGCCATCCTATTCAACTAGTCCTATATATACTGTATTCTAGTCAAGTCCATCCTATTCAACTAGTCCTATATATACTGTATTCTAGTCCATCCTATTCAACTAGTCCTATATACTGTATTCTAGTCCATCCTATTCAACTAGTCCTGTATATACTGTATTCTAGTCCATCCTATTCAACTAGTCCTATATATACTGTATTCTAGTCCATCCTATTCAAACTAGTCCTATCTATACTGTATTCTAGTCCATCCTATTCAACTAGCCTATATATACTGTATTCTAGTCAAGGCCATCCTATTCAACTAGTCCTATATATAACTGTATTCTAGTCAAGGCCATCCTATTCAACTAGTCCTATATATACTGTATTCTAGTCCAAGGCCATCCTATTCAACTAGTCCTATATATACTGTATTCTAGTCCATCCTATTCAAACTAGTCCTGTATATACTGTATTCTAGTCCAAGTCCACCTATTCAACTAGTCCTGGTATATACTGTATTCTAGTCAAGTCCATCCTATTCAACTAGTCCTATATATACTGTATTCTAGTCAAGTCCATCCTATTCAACTAGTCCTGTATTCTAGTCAAGGCCATCCTATTCAACTAGTCCTGTATTCTAGTCAAGGCCATCCTATTAAACTAGTCCTGTATATACTGTATTCTAGTCAAGGCCATCCTATTCAACTAGTCCTGTATATACTGTATTCTAGTCAAGGCTCATCCTATTCAACTAGTCCTGTATATACTGTATTCTAGTCAAGGCCATTCTATTCAACTAGTCCTATATATACTGTATTCTAGTCCATCCTATTCAACTAGTCCTATATATACTGTATCTAGTCAAGGCCATCCTATTCAACTAGTCCTATATATACTGTATTCTAGTCAAGGCCATCCTATTCAACTAGGCCTATATATACTGTATTCTAGTCCATCCTATTCAACTAGTCCGATATATACTGTATTCTAGTCAAGTCCATCCTATTCAACTAGTCCTATATATACTGTATTCTAGTCCATCCTATTCAACTACTCCTGTATATACTGTATTCTAGTCAAGGCCATCCTATTCAACTAGTCCTATATATACTGTATTCTAGTCCATCCCATTCAACTAGTCCTGTATATACTGTATTCTAGTCAAGGCCATCCTATTCAACTAGTCCTATATATACTGTATTCTAGTCCATCCCATTCAACTAGTCCTGTATATACTGTATTCTAGTCAAGGCCATCCTATTCAACTAGTCCTATATATACTGTATTCTAGTCAAGTCCATCCTATTCAACTAGTCCTAATATATACTGTATTCTAGTCCATCCTATTCAACTAGTCATATATATACTGTATTCTAGTCCATCCTATTCAACTAGTCCTATATATACTGTATTCTAGTCCATCCTATTCAACTAGTCCTATATATACTGTATTCTAGTCAAGGCCATCCTATTCAACTAGTCCTATATATACTGTATTCTAGTCAAGGCCATCCTATTCAACTAGTCCTATATATACTGTATTCTAGTCCATCCTATTCAACTAGTCCTGTATATACTGTATTCTAGTCCATCCTATTCAACTAGTCCTATATATACTGTATTCTAGTCCATCCTATTCAACTAGTCCTATATATAGTGTATTCTAGTCAATGCCATCCTATTCAACTAGTCCTGTATATACTGTATTCTAGTCAAGTCCATCCTATTCAACTAGTCCTATATATACTGTATTCTAGTCCATCCTATTCAACTAGTCCTATATACTGTATTCTAGTCCATCCTATTCAACTAGTCCTGTATATACGTATTCTAGTCCATCCTATTCAACTAGTCCTATATATACTGTATTCTAGTCCATCCTATTCAACTAGTCCTATCTATACTGTATTCTAGTCCATCCTATTCAACTAGTCCTATATATACTGTATTCTAGTCAAGGCCATCCTATTCAACTAGTCCTATATATACTGTATTCTAGTCAAGGCCATCCTATTCAACTAGTCCTATATATACTGTATTCTAGTCCATCCTATTCAACTAGTCCTATATATACTGTATTCTAGTCAAGGCCATCCTATTCAACTAGTCCTATATATACTGTATTCTAGTCCACCCTATTCAACTAGTCCTGTATATACTGTATTCTAGTCCATCCTATTCAACTAGTCCTATATATACTGTATTCTAGTCCATCCTATTCAACTAGTCCTATATATACTGTATTCTAGTCAATGCCATCCTATTCAACTAGTCCTGTACATACTGTATTCTAGTCAAGTCCATCCTATTCAACTAGTCCTATATATACTGTATTCTAGTCCATCCTATTCAACTAGTCCTATATATACTGTATTCTAGTCCATCCTATTCAACTAGTCCTATATATACTGTATTATAGTCCATCCTATTCAACTAGTCCTATATATACTGTATTCTAGTCCATCCTATTCAACTAGTCATATACTGTATTCTAGTCAAGGCCATCCTATTCAACTAGTCCTATATATATACTGTATTCTAGTCCATCCTATTCAACTAGTCCTGTATATACTGTATTCTAGTCCATCCTATTCAACTAGTCCTATATATACTGTATTCTAGTCCATCCTATTCAACTAGTCCTATATATACTGTATTCTAGTCAATGCCATCCTATTCAACTAGTCCTATATATACTGTATTCTATCAAGTCCATCCTATTCAACTAGTCCTATATATACTGTATTCTAGTCCATCCTATTCAACTAGTCCGTATATACTGTATTCTAGTCCATCCTATTCAACTAGTCCTGTATATACTGTATTCTAGTCCATCCTATCAACTAGTCCTATATATACTGTATTCTAGTCCATCCTATTCAACTAGTCCTATCTATACTGTTATTCTAGTCCATCCTATTCAACTAGTCCTATATATACTGTTTCTAGTCAAGGCCATCCTATTCAACTAGTCCTATATATACTGTATTCTAGTCAAGGCCATCCTATTCAACTAGTCCTATATATACTGTATTCTAGTCCATCCTATTCAACTAGTCCTATATATACTGTATTCTAGTCCATCCTATTCAACTAGTCCTATATATACTGTATTCTAGTCAAGGCCATCCTATTCAACTAGTCCTATATATACTGTATTCTAGTCCATCCTATTCAAACTAGTCCTGTATATATGTATTCTAGTCCATCCTATTCAACTAGTCCTATATATACTGTATTCTAGTCCATCCTATTCAACTAGTCCTATATATACTGTATTCTAGTCAATGCCATCCTATTCAACTAGTCCTGTATATACTGTATTCTAGTCAAGTCCATCCTATTCAACTAGTCCTATATATACTGTATTCTAGTCCATCCTATTCAACTAGTCCTATATATACTGTATTCTAGTCCATCCTATTCAACTAGTCCTGTATATACTGTATTCTAGTCCATCCTATTCAACTAGTCCTATATATACTGTATTCTAGTCCATCCTATTCAACTAGTCCTATCTATACTGTATTCTAGTCCATCCTATTCAACTAGTCCTATATATACTGTATTCTAGTCAAGGCCATCCTATTCAACTAGTCCTATATATACTGTATTCTAGTCCATCCTATTCAACTAGTCCTATATATACTGTATTCTAGTCAAGGCCATCCTATTCAACTAGTCCTGTATATACTGTATTCTAGTCAAGTCCATCCTATTCAACTAGTCCTATATATACTGTATTCTAGTCCATCCTATTCAACTAGTCCTATATATACTGTATTCTAGTCAAGTCCATCCTATTCAACTAGTCCTATATATACTGTATTCTAGTCCATCCTATTCAACTAGTCCTATATATACTGTATTCTAGTCCATCCTATTCAACTAGTCCTATATATACTGTATTCTAGTCCATCCTATTCAACTAGTCCTATATATACTGTATTCTAGTCCATCCTATTCAACTAGTCCTATATATACTGTATTCTAGTCCATCCTATTCAACTAGTCCTATATATACTGTATTCTAGTCCATCCTATTCAACTAGTCCTATATATACTGTATTCTAGTCCATCCTATTCAACTAGTCCTATATATACTGTATTCTAGTCCATCCTATTCAACTAGTCCTATATATACTGTATTCTAGTCCATCCTATTCAACTAGTCCTATATATACTGTATTCTAGTCCATCCTATTCAACTAGTCCTATATATACTGTATTCTAGTCCATCCTATTCAACTAGTCCTATATATACTGTATTCTAGTCCATCCTATTCAACTAGTCCTATATATACTGTATTCTAGTCCATCCTATTCAACTAGTCCTATATATACTGTATTCTAGTCCATCCTATTCAACTAGTCCTATATATACTGTATTCTAGTCCATCCTATTCAACTAGTCCTATATATACTGTATTCTAGTCCATCCTATTCAACTAGTCCTATATATACTGTATTCTAGTCCATCCTATTCAACTAGTCCTATATATACTGTATTCTAGTCAAGGCCATCCTATTCAACTAGTCCTATATATACTGTATTCTAGTCAAGGCCATCCTATTCAACTAGTCCTGTATATACTGTATTCTAGTCAAGTCCATCCTATTCAACTAGTCCTATATATACTGTATTCTAGTCCATCCTATTCAACTAGTCCTATATATACTGTATTCTAGTCCATCCTATTCAACTAGTCCTATATATACTGTATTCTAGTCCATCCTATTCAACTAGTCCTATATATACTGTATTCTAGTCCATCCTATTCAACTAGTCCTATATATACTGTATTCTAGTCCATCCTATTCAACTAGTCCTATATATACTGTATTCTAGTCCATCCTATTCAACTAGTCCTATATATACTGTATTCTAGTCCATCCTATTCAACTAGTCCTATATATACTGTATTCTAGTCCATCCTATTCAACTAGTCCTATATATACTGTATTCTAGTCAAGGCCATCCTATTCAACTAGTCCTATATATACTGTATTCTAGTCCATCCTATTCAACTAGTCCTATATATACTGTATTCTAGTCCATCCTATTCAACTAGTCCTATATATACTGTATTCTAGTCCATCCTATTCAACTAGTCCTATATATACTGTATTCTAGTCAAGGCCATCCTATTCAACTAGTCCTATATATACTGTATTCTAGTCAAGGCCATCCTATTCAACTAGTCCTATATATACTGTATTCTAGTCAAGTCCATCCTATTCAACTAGTCCTATATATACTGTATTCTAGTCCATCCTATTCAACTAGTCCTATATATACTGTATTCTAGTCCATCCTATTCAACTAGTCCTATATATACTGTATTCTAGTCAAGGCCATCCTATTCAACTAGTCCTATATATACTGTATTCTAGTCAAGTCCATCCTATTCAACTAGTCCTATATATACTGTATTCTAGTCCATCCTATTCAACTAGTCCTATATATACTGTATTCTAGTCCATCCTATTCAACTAGTCCTATATATACTGTATTCTAGTCCATCCTATTCAACTAGTCCTATATATACTGTATTCTAGTCCATCCTATTCAACTAGTCCTGTATATACTGTATTCTAGTCCATCCTATTCAACTAGTCCTATATATACTGTATTCTAGTCCATCCTATTCAACTAGTCCTATATATACTGTATTCTAGTCCATCCTATTCAACTAGTCCTATATATACTGTATTCTAGTCCATCCTATTCAACTAGTCCTATATATACTGTATTCTAGTCCATCCTATTCAACTAGTCCTATATATACTGTATTCTAGTCAAGGCCATCCTATTCAACTAGTCCTATATATACTGTATTCTAGTCCATCCTATTCAACTAGTCCTGTATATACTGTATTCTAGTCCATCCTATTCAACTAGTCCTATATATACTGTATTCTAGTCCATCCTATTCAACTAGTCCTATATATACTGTATTCTAGTCAAGCCATCCTATTCAACTAGTCCTGTATATACTGTATTCTAGTCAAGTCCATCCTATTCAACTAGTCCTATATATACTGTATTCTAGTCCATCCTATTCAACTAGTCCTATATATACTGTATTCTAGTCCATCCTATTCAACTAGTCCTATATATACTGTATTCTAGTCCATCCTATTCAACTAGTCCTATATATACTGTATTCTAGTCCATCCTATTCAACTAGTCATATACTGTATTCTAGTCAAGGCCATCCTATTCAACTAGTCCTATATATACTGTATTCTAGTCCATCCTATTCAACTAGTCCTATATATACTGTATTCTAGTCCATCCTATTCAACTAGTCCTATATATACTGTATTCTAGTCCATCCTATTCAACTAGTCCTATATATACTGTATTCTAGTCAATGCCATCCTATTCAACTAGTCCTATATATACTGTATTCTAGTCAAGTCCATCCTATTCAACTAGTCCTATATATACTGTATTCTAGTCCATCCTATTCAACTAGTCCTATATACTGTATTCTAGTCCATCCTATTCAACTAGTCCTGTATATACTGTATTCTAGTCCATCCTATTCAACTAGTCCTATATATACTGTATTCTAGTCCATCCTATTCAACTAGTCCTATATATACTGTATTCTAGTCCATCCTATTCAACTAGTCCTATATATACTGTATTCTAGTCAAGGCCATCCTATTCAACTAGTCCTATATATACTGTATTCTAGTCAAGGCCATCCTATTCAACTAGTCCTATATATACTGTATTCTAGTCCATCCTATTCAACTAGTCCTATATATACTGTATTCTAGTCCATCCTATTCAACTAGTCCTATATATACTGTATTCTAGTCAAGGCCATCCTATTCAACTAGTCCTATATATACTGTATTCTAGTCCATCCTATTCAACTAGTCCTATATATACTGTATTCTAGTCCATCCTATTCAACTAGTCCTATATATACTGTATTCTAGTCCATCCTATTCAACTAGTCCTATATATACTGTATTCTAGTCAAGGCCATCCTATTCAACTAGTCCTGTATATACTGTATTCTAGTCAAGTCCATCCTATTCAACTAGTCCTATATATACTGTATTCTAGTCCATCCTATTCAACTAGTCCTATATATACTGTATTCTAGTCCATCCTATTCAACTAGTCCTGTATATACTGTATTCTAGTCCATCCTATTCAACTAGTCCTATATATACTGTATTCTAGTCCATCCTATTCAACTAGTCCTATATATACTGTATTCTAGTCCATCCTATTCAACTAGTCCTATATATACTGTATTCTAGTCAAGGCCATCCTATTCAACTAGTCCTGTATATACTGTATTCTAGTCAAGGCCATCCTATTCAACTAGTCCTATATATACTGTATTCTAGTCAAGTCCATCCTATTCAACTAGTCCTATATATACTGTATTCTAGTCCATCCTATTCAACTAGTCCTATATATACTGTATTCTAGTCCATCCTATTCAACTAGTCCTATATATACTGTATTCTAGTCAAGGCCATCCTATTCAACTAGTCCTGTATATACTGTATTCTAGTCAAGTCCATCCTATTCAACTAGTCCTATATATACTGTATTCTAGTCCATCCTATTCAACTAGTCCTATATATACTGTATTCTAGTCCATCCTATTCAACTAGTCCTATATATACTGTATTCTAGTCCATCCTATTCAACTAGTCCTGTATATACTGTATTCTAGTCCATCCTATTCAACTAGTCCTATATATACTGTATTCTAGTCCATCCTATTCAACTAGTCCTATATATACTGTATTCTAGTCCATCCTATTCAACTAGTCCTATATATACTGTATTCTAGTCCATCCTATTCAACTAGTCCTATATATACTGTATTCTAGTCCATCCTATTCAACTAGTCCTATATATACTGTATTCTAGTCCATCCTATTCAACTAGTCCTATATATACTGTATTCTAGTCAAGGCCATCCTATTCAACTAGTCCTATATATACTGTATTCTAGTCCATCCTATTCAACTAGTCCTGTATATACTGTATTCTAGTCCATCCTATTCAACTAGTCCTATATATACTGTATTCTAGTCCATCCTATTCAACTAGTCCTATATATACTGTATTCTAGTCAATGCCATCCTATTCAACTAGTCCTGTATATACTGTATTCTAGTCAAGTCCATCCTATTCAACTAGTCCTATATATACTGTATTCTAGTCCATCCTATTCAACTAGTCCTATATATACTGTATTCTAGTCCATCCTATTCAACTAGTCCTATATATACTGTATTCTAGTCCATCCTATTCAACTAGTCCTATATATACTGTATTCTAGTCCATCCTATTCAACTAGTCATATACTGTATTCTAGTCAAGGCCATCCTATTCAACTAGTCCTATATATACTGTATTCTAGTCCATCCTATTCAACTAGTCCTGTATATACTGTATTCTAGTCCATCCTATTCAACTAGTCCTATATATACTGTATTCTAGTCCATCCTATTCAACTAGTCCTATATATACTGTATTCTAGTCAATGCCATCCTATTCAACTAGTCCTATATATACTGTATTCTAGTCAAGTCCATCCTATTCAACTAGTCCTATATATACTGTATTCTAGTCCATCCTATTCAACTAGTCCTATATACTGTATTCTAGTCCATCCTATTCAACTAGTCCTGTATATACTGTATTCTAGTCCATCCTATTCAACTAGTCCTATATATACTGTATTCTAGTCCATCCTATTCAACTAGTCCTATCTATACTGTATTCTAGTCCATCCTATTCAACTAGTCCTATATATACTGTATTCTAGTCAAGGCCATCCTATTCAACTAGTCCTATATATACTGTATTCTAGTCAAGGCCATCCTATTCAACTAGTCCTATATATACTGTATTCTAGTCCATCCTATTCAACTAGTCCTATATATACTGTATTCTAGTCCATCCTATTCAACTAGTCCTATATATACTGTATTCTAGTCAAGGCCATCCTATTCAACTAGTCCTATATATACTGTATTCTAGTCCATCCTATTCAACTAGTCCTGTATATACTGTATTCTAGTCCATCCTATTCAACTAGTCCTATATATACTGTATTCTAGTCCATCCTATTCAACTAGTCCTATATATACTGTATTCTAGTCAATGCCATCCTATTCAACTAGTCCTGTACATACTGTATTCTAGTCAAGTCCATCCTATTCAACTAGTCCTATATATACTGTATTCTAGTCCATCCTATTCAACTAGTCCTATATATACTGTATTCTAGTCCATCCTATTCAACTAGTCCTATATATACTGTATTCTAGTCCATCCTATTCAACTAGTCCTATATATACTGTATTCTAGTCCATCCTATTCAACTAGTCCTATCTATACTGTATTCTAGTCCATCCTATTCAACTAGTCCTATATATACTGTATTCTAGTCAAGGCCATCCTATTCAACTAGTCCTATATATACTGTATTCTAGTCCATCCTATTCAACTAGTCCTATATATACTGTATTCTAGTCCATCCTATTCAACTAGTCCTATATATACTGTATTCTAGTCAAGGCCATCCTATTCAACTAGTCCTGTATATACTGTATTCTAGTCAAGTCCATCCTATTCAACTAGTCCTATATATACTGTATTCTAGTCCATCCTATTCAACTAGTCCTATATATACTGTATTCTAGTCAAGTCCATCCTATTCAACTAGTCCTATATATACTGTATTCTAGTCCATCCTATTCAACTAGTCCTATATATACTGTATTCTAGTCCATCCTATTCAACTAGTCCTATATATACTGTATTCTAGTCCATCCTATTCAACTAGTCCTATATATACTGTATTCTAGTCCATCCTATTCAACTAGTCCTATATATACTGTATTCTAGTCCATCCTATTCAACTAGTCCTATATATACTGTATTCTAGTCCATCCTATTCAACTAGTCCTATATATACTGTATTCTAGTCCATCCTATTCAACTAGTCCTATATATACTGTATTCTAGTCCATCCTATTCAACTAGTCCTATATATACTGTATTCTAGTCCATCCTATTCAACTAGTCCTATATATACTGTATTCTAGTCCATCCTATTCAACTAGTCCTATATATACTGTATTCTAGTCCATCCTATTCAACTAGTCCTATATATACTGTATTCTAGTCCATCCTATTCAACTAGTCCTGTATATACTGTATTCTAGTCCATCCTATTCAACTAGTCCTATATATACTGTATTCTAGTCCATCCTATTCAACTAGTCCTATATATACTGTATTCTAGTCCATCCTATTCAACTAGTCCTATATATACTGTATTCTAGTCCATCCTATTCAACTAGTCCTATATATACTGTATTCTAGTCCATCCTATTCAACTAGTCCTATATATACTGTATTCTAGTCAAGGCCATCCTATTCAACTAGTCCTGTATATACTGTATTCTAGTCAAGGCCATCCTATTCAACTAGTCCTGTATATACTGTATTCTAGTCAAGTCCATCCTATTCAACTAGTCCTATATATACTGTATTCTAGTCCATCCTATTCAACTAGTCCTATATATACTGTATTCTAGTCCATCCTATTCAACTAGTCCTATATATACTGTATTCTAGTCCATCCTATTCAACTAGTCCTATATATACTGTATTCTAGTCAAGGCCATCCTATTCAACTAGTCCTATATATACTGTATTCTAGTCCATCCTATTCAACTAGTCCTATATATACTGTATTCTAGTCCATCCTATTCAACTAGTCCTATATATACTGTATTCTAGTCCATCCTATTCAACTAGTCCTATATATACTGTATTCTAGTCCATCCTATTCAACTAGTCCTATATATACTGTATTCTAGTCCATCCTATTCAACTAGTCCTATATATACTGTATTCTAGTCCATCCTATTCAACTAGTCCTATATATACTGTATTCTAGTCCATCCTATTCAACTAGTCCTATATATACTGTATTCTAGTCCATCCTATTCAACTAGTCCTATATATACTGTATTCTAGTCAAGGCCATCCTATTCAACTAGTCCTATATATACTGTATTCTAGTCCATCCTATTCAACTAGTCCTGTATATACTGTATTCTAGTCCATCCTATTCAACTAGTCCTATATATACTGTATTCTAGTCCATCCTATTCAACTAGTCCTATATATACTGTATTCTAGTCAAGGCCATCCTATTCAACTAGTCCTATATATACTGTATTCTAGTCAAGTCCATCCTATTCAACTAGTCCTATATATACTGTATTCTAGTCCATCCTATTCAACTAGTCCTATATATACTGTATTCTAGTCCATCCTATTCAACTAGTCCTATATATACTGTATTCTAGTCCATCCTATTCAACTAGTCCTATATATACTGTATTCTAGTCCATCCTATTCAACTAGTCCTATATACTGTATTCTAGTCAAGGCCATCCTATTCAACTAGTCCTATATATACTGTATTCTAGTCCATCCTATTCAACTAGTCCTATATATACTGTATTCTAGTCCATCCTATTCAACTAGTCCTATATATACTGTATTCTAGTCCATCCTATTCAACTAGTCCTATATATACTGTATTCTAGTCAAGCCATCCTATTCAACTAGTCCTATATATACTGTATTCTAGTCAAGTCCATCCTATTCAACTAGTCCTATATATACTGTATTCTAGTCCATCCTATTCAACTAGTCCTATATACTGTATTCTAGTCCATCCTATTCAACTAGTCCTATATATACTGTATTCTAGTCCATCCTATTCAACTAGTCCTATATATACTGTATTCTAGTCCATCCTATTCAACTAGTCCTATATATACTGTATTCTAGTCCATCCTATTCAACTAGTCCTATATATACTGTATTCTAGTCAAGGCCATCCTATTCAACTAGTCCTATATATACTGTATTCTAGTCAAGGCCATCCTATTCAACTAGTCCTATATATACTGTATTCTAGTCCATCCTATTCAACTAGTCCTATATATACTGTATTCTAGTCCATCCTATTCAACTAGTCCTATATATACTGTATTCTAGTCAAGGCCATCCTATTCAACTAGTCCTATATATACTGTATTCTTCCATCCTATTCAACTAGTCCTGTATATACTGTATTCTAG
>NW_022261983.1:12154625-12194625 GCF_002021735.2 Oncorhynchus kisutch
GTGAGTGGCTTTATGGTGACAAGCCGAATTTCTTCATCCTCCTGAGGTTGAAGAGCGCTGCTGCGCCTTCCTCACGATGCTGTCTGTGTGAGTGGACCAATTCAGTTTGTCTGTGATGTGTATGCCGAGGAACTTAAAACTTGCTACCCCTCTCCACTACTGTTCCATCGATTGGATGGGGGGGGTGTTCCCTCTGCTGTTTCCTGAAGTCCACAATCATCTCCTTAGTTTTGTTGACGTTGAGTGTGAGGTTATTTTCCTGACACCCACACTCCGAGGGCCCTCACCTCCTCCCTGTAGGCCGTCTCGTCGTTGTTGGTAATCAAGCCTACCCTGTTGTGTCGTCCGCAAACTTGATGATTGAGTTGGAGGCGTGCATGGCCACGCAGTCGTGGGTGAACAGGGAGTACAGGAGAGGGCTCAGACGCACCCCGTTGGGGCCCCAGTGTTGAGGATCAGCGGGGAGGAGATGTTGTTGCCTACCCTCACCACCTGGGGCGGCCCGTCAGGAAGTCCAGTACCCAGTTGCACAGGGCGGGGTCGAGACCCAGGGTCTCGAGCTTGATGACGAGCTTGGAGGGTACTATGGTGTTGAATGCCGAGCTGTAGTCGATGAACAGCATTCTCACATAGGTATTCCTCTTGTCCAGATGGGTTAGGGCAGTGTGCAGTGTGGTTGAGATTGCATCGTCTGTGGACCTATTTGGGCGGTAAGCAAATTGGAGTGGGTCAAGGGTGTCAGGTAGGGTGGAGGGTGTTATGGTCCTTGACTAGTCTCTCAAAGCACTTCATGATGACGGATGTGAGTGCTACGGGGCGGTAGTCGTTTAGCTCAGTTACCGTAGCTTTCTTGGGAACAGGAACAATGGTGGCCCTCTTGAAGCATGTGGGAACAGCAGACTGGTATAGGGATTGGTTGAATATGTCCGTAAACACACCGGCCAGCTGGTCTGCGCATGCTCTGAGGGCGCGGCTGGGGATGCCGTCTGGGCCTGCAGCCTTGCGAGGGTTAACACGTTAAATGTCTTTCTCACTTCGGCTGCAGTGAAGGAGAGACCGCATGTTTTCGTTGCAGGCCGTGTCAGTGGCACTGTATTGTCCTCAAAGCGGGCAAAAAAGTTGTTTAGTCTGCCTGGGAGCAAGACATCCTGGTCCGTGACTTATTGATGAAGACAATGACTGATGTGGTGTACTCCTCAATGCCATCGGAAGAATCCCGGAACATATTCCAGTCTGTGCTAGCAAATAGTCCTGTAGCTTAGCATCTGCTTCATCTAACCACTTTTTTATCTAACCACTTTTTTATTGACTTCCTGCTTTCATTTTTGCTTGTAAGCAGGAATCAGGAGGATAGAATTATCGTCAGATTTGCCAAATGGAGGGCGAGCTTTGTCTCTGTGTGTGGAGTAAAGGTGGTCTAGAATTATTTTCCCTCTGGTTGCATATTTAACATGCTGATAGAAATTTGGTAAAACAGATAAGTTTCCCTGCATTAAAGTCCCCGGCCACTAGGAGCACCGCCTCTGGATGAGCATTTTCCTGTATGCTTATGGCTGAATACAGCTCATTGAGTGCGGTCTTAGTGCCAGCATCAGTCTGTAGTGGTATGTAGACAGCTACCAAAAATACAGATGAAAACTCTAGGTAGATAGTGTGGTCTAGAGCATATCATGAGGTACTCTAACTCAGGCCAGCAAAACCTTGAGGCTTCCTTAGATGTCATGCACCAGCTGTTGTTTACAGATATACATAGTCCATCACCCCCTGTCTTACCAGACACCGCTGTCCTATCCTGCTGATACAGCATATAACCAGCCAGCTGTATGTTGATAATGTCGTCATTCAGCCACGACTCCGTGAAGCATAAGATATTAGTTTTGAATGTCCCGTTGGTAGTTTAATCTTCCTTGTAGGTCATTGATTTTATTTTCCAATGATTGCACATTAGCTAGTAGAACGGAAGGCAGAGGGAGTTTATTCGATCGCCTACGAATTCTCCGAAGGCAACCCACTTTTTCTCTGTCTTCTTTTCACGCAAATGATGGGGATTTGGGCAAGTTCCCAGGAAAGCAGTATGTTCTTCATGTCGGGATCATCGGACCCGTTAAAGAAAAGAAGAAGCTAATATTCACTGTTCTGATGTCCAGAAGTTATTTATTTTCAGTCAAAAGAGACGGTAGCAGCAACATTATGTACAAAATATGTTTTTCTTTGTTCTTTAAATAGTTCAACTGTAATGGCACATACTAAAGAAGTTTTTAGTATTAACTGTCCCATAAGACATTGTACCACTATAGCCTAGTTACAAATAAATGTATGTGTACTATAATAACTTTGGAAATAGTGCCATGTTTTTATCCATATTACTGTAGGGGAGAGTGAGTCTGCCTTGTTTCTAGGAAACCATACACAAAATTAATAATTTGACCAAATATTTAGGAAGAGGTCATCATTTCATAGAGTCTGTGAAGAAAGAAAACACATGAAAAAAGTGGTAAGCAAGTTAGGTCCAAAAAACTGAATTTGGCTTAGAGGTTTAATGGTGCTTGTATCTTAACCAAAGTTGACAATTTTAAGATTGTTCTATACATCAGTTGGGGTCTTAATAAGCGTTGAGTTCCTAAACCTAGCATGAAAATGCATCCTTGTAGCTGTGTGGGCTAATATAGTCAACATGTTTGCCTTGGGTAAGTTGAGCCAATGGCACTTTGAGCAAATGGAGTGTTTTCTTCCCAGCTGGGATATGAGGTAACAACAGGGCTTAGTCTATGCTAAGTGTTTAAAAAGTACAATGTTTGTGTTAGGTGTTAAACCTGTGTTAAATAATTGTATTGTTCCTCAAGCAAGGAAGGGGCCGATGACATCAGTAAAGTGTGTACTTCACTGTATCTATAGTTGGGATATTGCTTTTCAACAATAACATTTATTTAAAAAAAATATATAAATCACCGGAGTACTACTTTAAAGTGTGGGAGAGTGGGGTAAGTTTAGCAATGTTTTACATTCAGCATCACTACTTCAAGGGAAATAGTATTCTTTCTATATTTTTCAGCAATTTTTACAGTATAGCCAATTTAGACTTTTATGGTTGTCATTAGTTACCACAGCCACAAATGACCTCTTCCTACATATTTGGTCACACAATTTTGTGCAAAGTTTCCTATAAACAAGGGGTGGCTCAACTTTACATTTGACAATTTTTACTCCAGCAATTTCTAAATAAAATAATGTACTTTTTACTCAATACATTTTCCCTGACACCCAAAAGTACTAGTTACATTTCGAATGCTTAGCAGGATAGTATATTTAAGACCAAATACTTTTACTCCAGTAATATTTTACTCGGTGACTTTCACTTTTAGCCGAGTCATTTCTACAAAGATATCTTTACTCAAGTATGAGAATTTAGTACATTTTCCACCACTGTCTAGCTAACGTTAGCTGTTCAAATGGAACACATAGAAGTGGACGATCAAATGTGAAAACTAGGCCTAGATATTTCTAACACCACACTGACCACAGTAGGTCTATATTGCTAACAAAAGGCAACCAAACTTACCCGATACATTGTGGACGCTATTCTTTCTTCAACGTTTCTTCAAGAAATGTGTACGCTATAGTTACGTTGTTTGTCACAGCGTTCAGATAACTATTATGGCATTAACGCAGGCAATTCCAGTCTCAAGTCTACAACTGAAACAGCTAGATCAGAGCAATCAAACGTCTATCTAAATATCAAAACTCGATTCAAATGTATGTAGGCTAATCTTACTTCAGTAAGATCCTGGATAAGATTTTACCTGAGCTATAAAAGCCAAGAAAACATTCAACAACATCCCATTTCCAATAATCCTGTTCTCTGCTGTTGTCTACCTGAAAGCCACTTCGAACGGATCTCTTCGAGAGTCCAGTCACAGAGAGAACAATGACATAGATAGTTCACTGGAGGTATAAATGTGAAGCATCCGGTTTGCGTTTCCACTCACTACCAAATATGGTGGTGAGAGGAAGCCCAGTGGCTGGCAGTGAGAGAAGATGGAGCGAGATGGATTTTGGCCGACATTTTGCTCATTTGATCTCAGTGCAGTTTTTTGTTTCCAAAACTAAAATCTGTTACGAACAGATAGGACTAACTTTGATAGACTTTACCGTTTGCGAAAGTTTTTTTAAAGTGCGTTGTTTAGGAGTGCATCGAATTTAGTTATTGCACATGCGCACAAGAGTAGGCGTTTCCTAACCGAAATATGCAAATACATGCTAGAACCAGCCAATGTTAGCTCTGCCCATGTTTTGCTTGTTCGATTTGCTCACATTGGAAACAACAGGCTGTGGTCTATCTTGGGTTAGTTATAAAAACTATTGGTCCAACGTGAAGTTCTTCTTCAATAGTATTTATGGAGGTCAGCAAACAAACGTTAGAGGTGCATGTTGCCACCTACTGTACAATCCATTATACTTGGTGATAGAAAAAATACCTGCCAATTTAACCCTCATGAAAAACAGAACACTCCCTGCAATTCTTCCGCGTTAAAATCATGTAATCCCAAGTACTTCTCTGCAGCTGCCACCACAACATATTTTATGTGACTTAAATTCAATTTCTGCGGTACAGTTGATAGCAATGGTTATGAACACTAAGAAACCAACCTTACTGAAACACATATTATTCCTAATCACTCTGGAGGATCCCTCGCCCTGTACCCATCCTCCTCTGCTACTCAAATCAAATCACATTTTATTGGTCACTTGTTCCAAACAGAAAAGGTGTAGACTTTACAGTGAAATGCTTACTTACGAGCCCATTCCTAACAATGAAGGGTTAAAAAAGTGAGAAATATTTGCTAAATAAAAAAAGAGACACTTTCACACTCTTCAAATATGCTGCTGCTACTCTGTTTATTATGTCCTGATGGCCTAGTCCCTTTTACCCCTACTACATGTACATACTGCATTACCTCAATCACCTGTTCCCCTGCACATTGCCTCGGTACTGCTACTCTGTTTATTATGTCCTGATGGCCTAGTCCCTTTTAACCCTACTACATGTACATACTGCATTACCTCAATCACCTGTTCCCCTGCACATGACCTCGGTACTGCTACTCTGTTTATTATGTCCTGATGGCCTAGTCCCTTTTGCCCCTACTACATGTACATACTGCATTACCTCAATCACCTGTTCCCCTGCACATTACCTCAGTACTGCTACTCTGTTTATTATGTCCTGATGGCCTAGTCCATTTTACCCCTACTACATGTACATACTGCATTACCTCAATCACCTGTTCCCCTGCACATTACCTCGGTACTGCTACTCTGTTTATTATGTCCTGATGGCCTAGTCCCTTTTACCCCTACTACATGTACATACTGCATTACCTCAATCACCTGTTCCCCTGCACATTGCCTCGGTACTGCTACTCCTTGTATATAGCCTTATTATTGTGTTACTATGTGTGGGGCCCATTTGCATGTGTGTTTTGTGTGTGTGAGCGAATGTAGTGTGTGTGTTGGCGTGAGTGTGTGGGTAGTCTAGTGAGTGTGTGGGTAGTCTAGTGAGTGTGTGGGTAGTCTAGTGAGTGTGTGGGTAGTCTATTGAGTGTGTGGGTAGTCTAGGGAGTGTGTGGGTAGTCTAGTGAGTGTGTGGGTAGTCTAGTGAGTGTGTGGGGAGTCTAGGGAGTGTGTGGGTAGTCTAGTGAGTGTGTGGGGAGTCTAGTGAGTGTGTGGGTAGTCTAGGGAGTGTGTGGGTAGTCTAGTGAGTGTGTAGGTAGTCTAGTGAGTGTGTGGGTAGTCTAGTGAGTGTGTGGGTAGTCTAGTGAGTGTGTGGGTAGTCTAGTGAGTGTGTGGGTAGTCTAGTGTGTGGGTAGTCTAGTGAGTGTGTGGGTAGTCTAGTGAGTGTGTGGGTAGTCTAGTGAGTGTGTGGGTAGTCTAGTGAGTGTGTGGGTAGTCTAGTGAGTGTGTGGGTAGTCTAGTGAGTTTGTGGGTAGTCTAGTGAGTGTGTGGGTAGTCTAGTGAGTGTGTGGGTAGTCTAGTGAGTGTGTGGGTAGTCTAGTGAGTGTGTGGGTAGTCTAGTGAGTGTGTGGGTAGTCTAGTGAGTTTGTGGGTAGTCTAGTGAGTGTGTGGGTAGTCTAGTGAGTGTGTGGGTAGTCTAGTGAGTGTGTGGGTAGTCTAGTGAGTGTGTGGGTAGTCTAGTGAGTTTGTGGGTAGTCTAGTGAGTGTGTGGGTAGTCTAGTGAGTGTGTGGGTAGTCTAGTGAGTGTGTGGGTAGTCTAGTGAGTGTGTGGGTAGTCTAGTGAGTGTGTGGGTAGTCTAGTGAGTGTGTGGGTAGTCTAGTGAGTGTGTGGGTAGTCTAGTGAGTGTGTGGGTAGTCTAGTGAGTGTGTAGGTAGTCTAGTGAGTGTGTGGGTAGTCTAGTGAGTGTGCATAGAGTAAGTGCAATTTTGTTGTTGTTGATATAAATAATTAAGGAGGTCGACTTTTAGTGCCTTCAGAAAGTATTCAGACCCCTTGACTTTTTCCACTTCGTTATGTAACAGCCTTATTCTAAAATGGATTAAATACATTTTCCCCCTCATCAATCTACTGCATAATGGCAAAGTGAAATCAGGTTTTACATTTTTTGAGGGAAATTTAATAACAATATACAACAGAAATACCTTATTTGCATCATAAGTATTCAGCACCTTTACTCTAAGACTCAACATTGAGCTCAGGTGCATCCCGTTTCCGTTGATCATCCTGGAGATGTTTCTACAACCATCTCTGCAGCACTCCACCAATCAGGCCTGTATGGTAGAGTGGCCAGACGGAAGCCATTCCTCAGTAAAAGCACATGACAGCCCGCTTGGACTTTGCCAAAAAGGCACCTTAAGGAATTTCAGACCATGAGAAACAAGATTCTCTGGTCTGATGAAACCAAGATTGAACTTTTTGCCCTGAATGCTAAGCGTCACGTCTGGAGGAAACATAACACCATCCCTATGGTGATGTGTTGTTTTGGCATCATGCTGTGGGGTTGTTGCTCAGCGGCAGGGCCTGGAAGACTAGTCAGGATCGAGGGAAAGATGAACGGAGCAAAGAACAGAGAGAACCTTGATGAAAATCTTCTCCAGAGTGCTCATCTGTCAGGTGGATGCACTATCTTGGCAAAGGAGAAATGCTCACTGATAGGCATGTAAACAATTTCTGCACAAAAATGATGTGTGCACATGTAACATTTATGGGACCTTTTATTTCAGCACATGAAACATGGGACCAATACTTTACTTTTTGCGTTTATATTGTTTTTCATGGATATAATTATGTAATGCATAATGTATTACAGTTTTAGGAGCATTTTAATAAATTTAGTGAATAAATAATTAAGTGTAGAAATAAGCAGAAGTTGTTCAGAAGATAATGGATTGAATTTATTGATCAATTGAATACACACTACTGTTGAAACATTATTCTACATGTATTTTATTTAACATTTATTTAACTAGGCAAGTCAGTTAAGAACAAATTCTTATTTACAATGACGGCGTACACCCACCAAACTCGGACGACGCTTGGCCATTTGTGCGCCACTCTATGGGACTCCCAATCACGTGTGATACAGTCTGGATTCGAACCAGGTTGTCTGTAGTGATGCCTCGTGGTCGAAGACTGAGATGGTCTTAGACCACTGCTCCACTTTATTTAATAATAGTATATGAAAGAAGACAATTATCAACCCCCCCCCCCCACACACACACAGGTTCATTATGACATCTTCAATGATGACAATGATCCATTTAAAAACACAATGTGTGATAATACATAGACACAGTGGAGACCTGGTCCTAGATCAGAGCTGCATATTATGCTGCAGAGGTTACCATGGTGATCAGACTAAGTCAACTGTCTAAGAATGGGAGATGGATATGACTATTCACTAGATGTTTTCTATTTCACATGTATTTAGGGATCTGGAACTGGATAGGAGGGAGATGAAATATGGCATATTGTTGCTTTATGGTGCTTTTTCATTGGCCCTAAATGAGAAAAGCTCTTTCCACATAGACAGACATAAGGCTTCTCTCCAGTGTGTGTTCGCTGGTGTGAATTCAGTGTCCCTGATTGACTGAATCTCTTTCCACACTGATCACAGCTATAAGGCTTCACTCCAGTGTGTGTTTTCTGGTGTGTAGTCAGCTCTCCTGACTGAGCAAAGCATTTCCCACACCGATCACAACTATAAGGTTTCTCTCCACTGTGTATGCGCTGGTGTATAGTTCGTTTTTCTGAAACAGAAAAGCACTTTCCACACTGATCACAGCTATAAGGCTTCTCTCCTGTGTGTACACACTGGTGTACGGTTAAGGCTCCTGCACTAACAAAACCTTTCCCACAATCAAGGCAGGGGTAAGGCTTCTCCCCTCTATGAATTCTCAGATGAAATTTTAAGGTGTGAGAAGCAGTGAAACTCTTCCCACACTGTGAGCATCTGTAAGGTTTCTCTCCTGTATTGCTTCTTCTGTGTACTTTAAGACCCCCTCGACACGTGAAACTCTTCCCACACTGAGAGCAGCTATACGGTTTCTCTCCTGTATGGATTCTCAGATGAGATTTTAAAGTGTTAGATGCAGCAAACCTCTTTCCACACTGAGAGCAGTAGTACGGTTTCTCTCCTGTATGGACTCTTAGATGATATTTTATGACGTTAGATGCAGCAAAATAGTTCCCGCATTGAGGGCAGCGGTATGGTTTCCCTCAGGTGTGACTCCGCTGGTGAATTAAGGAACTTTGTGTAGTGAACCGCTTCCCAAAGTCAGAGCAGTAGTGGTGAGGTTTATTCCCTGTACGTCTCTGCTGGGGTTTCTTGAGATGTTCTGATCGGGTGAGATTATTCTCTGTCTCGTCAGCATCATGATGTTTTTGAGGCCCCCCAGATGATAAGTCCCCCCTACTGAGAGAACGACGGTTAGGGGTGTCCCCTGTGAAACAAAGACATTGAATAACTAGGTTTTGGAAATATGGGTCCCTAAACAAATATTATCATAAATATACAGCATATTTTGTATCTATCAATTAACAGAAGTTGCAGATTGTAGTCTAATCCACACACCCCATTGTTCTTACTTGATGAAATCAAATCTCCATCTCCTTCCTTCTCGTGTCCCCCTCTCGAAGTTCTACTCTGCCCTGGTGTTTTCCTGCAGTCGACCAGCCACACAGACACCCTCTTTAGATTTAGCAGTAAGGCCTACTGGGAGAGTTACGACCCTGGCACTCTGGCAGGGTGGAGGGGGATGAACTAGCTCTGTCCTGGTGAACGCAGGAGGTATTGTACATAGAAAATAATTTCAGCACTTTGGAAGTGGTATATATATTTTTTACTCTTAGTACAAATGTCAAAACTGATAACACTTGTAACTGATAACACTGTCTTATGTTCAGAACCTTTGATTGAGCATTCAGTGGAGTTGACCACATCTCTCACCACTGAGCTAATCTTGATTAATCCAGAACTAAAGTCTCACGTAATTGGTCAGCTGCTCGACGAAGTTCTGGGTTCATACGTGTTAGGAGGAGAGATTAGGAGACGCTAGAACAAGGAGCAGAACCGCAACGAGGAGCTCCACCCTCTCAAAATACGGGCCTTGACACACTGCCGGGACTTGAGGTAGGCCTATACAAACAGTCTAATAAATATTTAGGAAGGAATCAAGAAACATTAGTAAAAGAAAAACATTCAAAAGAGTCAAAATAACAGAATAGCATATTCTGAGTTTAAAGGTAGACTCCGAGATATGAAGTAGGCTAGATGCACAAAGTAAACAGCATAGTGGGTAATTACCCAGAGCATTGTGTACGATAGGCTAGAAGGTTACTTTGTTGAAGGACAAAATATCCCACAAGTTAATTACCGCCATTGTTTACTTTGTCCAGCTTTAATTACCGCCATGGTTTATTTTGTCCAGCTGTTCAAATGTAACGCATTGATGTGGAAGATCAAAGATTATGAAAACTAGACCAATACATTTTATACAGTAGAGCTATAGGCTACTGTTAGTTAACCAAACTCACTTTTTTTATACCACACAGCAGAGATATAATGTTAAAAGTTAACTGAACGTATAATTGTATTCAGCTGAGCTATTCACTACTGTTAAAAAGCAGCCAAACTTACCAAATTCATCAAGGAAGCTACTGTTTCTTCACATGACAAGAAATGTGTAGGCAACAGTTATTCCTTTGTCATAGCGTTCAGATAAACATTACACCAGAGCAATCAAACATCTAATTAAATATCAGAAAACGATTTAAATTGTGACAAATAAACGTCTCATGTAGGCTGACCTTACTTCAGAAAAATTATTTGCAAAGAGTTTACCTGATCTATAAGTCAAGAAAACGTTCAACACCCCTTTTCAAGAATCCTGTTGTCTGCTACTGCCTACTTTTACCCAAGAGCCACTTGGAACACAACGTACTCTTCTTCGATGGTGTTTAACCGCGGTTGGTATCCAATGTTAATGGCACATTATCGCCACCAGCTGGTAGTGGTATTGAAATAAAAAACATGGGATATGGGAAAAATGAGATCATACCAAATAAAACACGTCAACTAAGAACCAATCCCACTTTTTCAATCACAGTTGACTCCAAAATACATCCATACACAGGCTCAGGGTTCCGTGATGGCCATACATTCACTGACAGGGTCTCTTGCACAGACTCAGCACAGCCCCCCCCCCCCCCCCCCCCAAAACGTTCTGCGGGGCGGCATTCACAATGATTCATTCCAATGTTCTTAGATTTCTTCTCCGCTTGTGCTGTACAGTTTCTGACCATTGCAATACATATTACAAAGTCCCCCTTTTTACCATGTAGCATTTCACTATTCCTCGGTTGATGAGAAGCCTTCACTGGTCTTGTTTGCTCTACTACCATTGTTTATTCTCCATCCTTCCAATTCTCTCACTGCCTCCAGATAAGAGACACACTGGACACTACTTACCCTTACCACCGCATTCTCCTTCACCCTAACAGGACACTACTTACCCTTACCACCGCATTCTCCTTCACCCTAACAGGGCAGTACTTACCCTTACCACCGCATTCTCCTTCACCCTAACAGGACACTACTTACCCTTACAACCGCATTCTCCTTCACCCTAACAGGACACTACTTACCCTTACCACCGCATTCTCCTTCACCCTAACAGGACACTACTTACCCTTACAACCGCATTCTCCTTCACCCTAACAGGACACTACTTACCCTTACCACCGCATTCTCCTTCACCCTAACAGGGCACTCCTTACCCTTACCACCGCATTCTCCTTCACCCTAACCGGGCACTACTTACCCTTACCACCGCATTTTCCTTCACCCTAAACGGGCACTACTTACCCTTGCCACCGCATTCTCCTTCACCCTAACAGGACACTACTTACCCTTACCACCGCATTCTCCTTCACCCTAACAGGGCACTCCAGGAATTCAGGCACATGTTCACCTCCACAGTTGCAGCATTTCCATTAATTTGGCATACAATACTCTTCCCTTCTGCACACACTTGACACATGACCAAATCTTTTACATGTATGACACTGAAGGGGCTTGTGCACTAAAGCTCTTACAGGGTATCTCATGAATCCTAACTTTATATGAGAAGGGAGAGACTCTTCATCATAGAACAGTAGCAAGGATGAAGTTCATTTATTTTCTCTATGAGGACAATGTGCTGCCCGGCAGTGGTGGATCACCTGGGGCCTCTGGTCAAGGAGTGTTTCACTGATTCCCAGGTTGCTAAAGACGACAAGCGTGTTGACAAATTACCCAATGGGTCATTATACTTTTCTGGTCCAAAAATGTGAGGGTGCAAAAACATACAAAGTGGGAATGCAGCTGATTCATTTGCTCAACTGCTCAGGCACCTATAATCACATTCATTAATTACAGCAAACGAAGCAATACATGTGACAGACACAAGAGGGGAAACAAAACTGTCTTGATTTATTTGTCTTGAATTCTACTTTAGCACGACAGCCATGAAACTGAGACATAGGCCTTGAGGAATGGAACTAGCCTGGATGCCAGTCTCTTTCTGCTCTCTTACCAACACCTTGTGGAATTTCTATGTCAAATGTTTGGCTTGACAATGAGTTGGAAAGAGCACCAGCAGATCTGGGACCAGGCTAGAATGGATCTATAGAGTGATGATGATTTAGTATTTGGTATTTGATTAGAATCCCCATTAGCTGTTGCAAAAGCAGCAGCTACTCTTTCTGGGGTCCATGATGGTGTTACTACTGGTGTACGGACCAACCCATCTCACCTACTCAACTCTCAACTCATTTCAATTGTCTATTTAGCTTAGCCATTGGTTATTGTTGTCCTTTCTCTTTGGCAAATGGCCAACGTGCATGAAGATGGCAGAATTCAGATATGGCATAATTGTTTTAGCACTATCCACTGTGTTTCAAAACTATGGCGCGCGACATGTTTTAGTGTGCCATTAAATCAGCTCAATCTACCTTTTAGGATTTTCAAAATGGCCGCCGCCTTGAAGCTAAAATCGGGATCATGTATATTGTGCTAATGACAAAAGCAATGTACAATATGGCAAACACAGGGAAAACAAGGAATTTGTGGTAAGTGCTATGTTTACGCACCGCCACTATTTAGACAAGCCGGCATGGACTGGTTGAGGACTTATGCTCCACAGAGAGCGAAGAGGAGAAGGTGAGTAACTCCACAATCTGGCTGCAGTGGATTACTTTAAAGTGGTGTCTGAAATACGATGGTGCAAAGTGTGCAAAGTTATAGACTGATCCGATAAACCATCGCATTACTGTTCAAATTGTTGTATCAAGTCTGCCCAAATGTGTCTAATTGGTTTATTGATACATTTTCAAGTAAAGAACTGTGCACTCTCCTCAAACAATAGCATGGTATTCTTTCACTGTTACTGTAAATTGGACAGTGCAGTTAGATTAACAGGAATTTCAGCTTTCTGGCCATATCAGATATGTCTATGTCCTGGGAAATCTTCCTGTTACTTCAAACGTCATGCTAATCACATTAGCTCAACCCCATTGTGGGGACACCGATCCCATAGAGGTTTTAAAGTGGTGACTGAAATGGCCCATATTCCCTATGTAGTGCACAAATATGAGTATTTTTCTTAGCGCACTATACAGAGAATATGATGCCATTTCAGAAATATACTCATATTGGTAGATAAGAAATACTAGGGGAAAAGTCTCTCTTCTTGCAGAATGTGAAAAACTTAAAAGGCAGGCAGAGAGAGAAAACATAGAGTTGGCCCTTGTAGTGACTCAGGAGAATCAGGGCAGTGTATGTATCAAATGTCTTAGAGAATGAGTACTGATCTAGGATCAGGTCCTGCCTGTGTGATCTTATTTATTGCGATCTAAAAGGCCAAACTGATCCTAAGTCAGCACTCCTGATACGTGGCCCCGGAAGGAGAGGAGAGGGTACAGCAGTAGTAAAACCAAGTCAAATGATCTTGAAACATGTTGATAACATTCATACATTATTATGTGAGATGTGTCAATCTGTAACTGTCCTGTTGCAATGTCTGTACACCTTGAACACCTGTACAGATAACCATCTCTTACATGTAATAAAATAGACCTGCTTTAGATGGTGTAGGTAGACCGGTGACAATCACAGCTTCATGACAGATATAGTATAGCCATGTAGTTGAATTGAAAGGCGCTCTTGCATTTAAACATACAGGGCTGGTTTCCCAGACACAGAATAAGTCCTGGTCTCAAAACCTATTTTAATGGTGATTCTCTATTGAAAGTGTTTGTTAGTCCAGGACTACGATTCATCTGTGTCCAGGAAAACCGTCCAGAAGAGATATTATGACCAAACCAGTTTGGCTGTGGCTTCACCTGGGTGGCGTCCCAAATGCTCTATGGGCCCTGGTCGAAAGTAGTCTACTATAAAGGTCCCATTGGGTCCTGGTCAAAAGTAGTGCACTATAAAGGGAATAGGGTGCCATTTTAGGATGCAAATCTCTTTCTTCTATTCATCCCTCTTTTCCCTCCCTCTGTCACCACTCATTGTATCGCTGGTTAAATGAAACGTGAGCAAAGCTACTGTATGAATCATTACATGGGCTAGACAGTAATGTATAATGCTTTATAGTGTCCTTTATAATGCATTATAATGCACTAATAATGTTTTGTTATCAACTGACCCTTGAGTTTCCAGGGACAGACACAAACAGGGATCCTGGGTCACGTTCATTAGGGCACTTAACGGAAAAGGTTTTGCAATGAAAAACGTTAATGAGCGTGTCTTATTGGACAAGTCGGACAAGTGGGCAGCAGGTAGCCTAGTGGTTAGAGCCAGTAACCGAAAGGTTGCTGGATCGAATCCCCGAGCTGATATGGTAAAATCTGTCATTCTGTCCCTGAACGAGGCAGTTCCTCGGTAGGCTTTCATTGTAAATAAGAATTTGTTCTTAACTGACTTGCCTAGTTAAATATATATATATATATATATCATTTTAAGTCCAGATAGTTTCACCCTCATTTCAGTACTTTTCCCCCCTTTTCCCCCCTAAGGAACACGACCCTCATGGATCTATGCTGTAACAGATCCACTACATTAACGTTACAAAACAGTGTTCTCCGCCTTATATTTCAGTCATGTAGACCCAACACAGGGGTGACCTGAAACGTAAATGCAGGTACAGTAGAAGTATTTTCAACATTGATCTATAGGTGGTGCTACGAACAGGCTCCTACAACGCTCGGCTGAAATGGCCCTCTTATCAGGTTTTGTTCAGTACAAAAAAATGTGTTCCAATTTTCACGGCTTCAAACCCGAAATACATCTACTTTAGAGCTTCTCAACTGGCATAATAATTCTAATGGAGGAAGTGAATGTTGAACAGATGTGGAGGTCTTCATTGACCAGAGAGAGGGAGGACCCTTACCAAAAAAGATTGCCATTAGAGTGCAGTATAACTGCAGTTTGCTGCAAAAACTGTGTCCAAAATAACTTTTTTTTTTTACTGCCGTCATTTGGCAGTGTAACTGCAGTATAACTGAGGTTCAACTGCAGTACACTGCAGTTATTCTGTAATTACTGCATCCAAAATACCACAGTTGACTGACTGCAGTTACTGCACTTTTACTGCAGTTTCAAAACGGCAACCTTTTTTTGTAAGGAGAGGAGTAACTAACGTTACAAAGAACTGTGAAACAGACACATAACAGTGTTACCAAGTTGTAAGCAGAGCCATATATATTATAACATACATAGATTTCAACAGGGCTCTGGCTCTAATGATCTGTTATGTAAGGGATAATCAACCAGATAATCAACCAAACGATGTGGAAGGTGTGTTCCAGCTGCCTTTCCACTTTTCCAGTATGCATAGAGCCCCAAGTTGATTATCCCTTTTATACCAGGGCTATAATTGAACACATTTTCTGCTAGAAACCATCAGTCCTAGTTCGCCATTAGTTCGCCATTAGTTCGCCATTATGAAAATCGAATTCAAACATGCCAATAATGTTTTCAATTGAACTTTTGCTTTCAAAAGCAACTCAAACATATAACATGTAAGAACGAACCTTTCTATCGTGCAAATATACCGTGAGTTATACGGAAATAATGCACGCTCTAGAATGCCCTTCAAGCCAATCAGAAACACATATTCAATGCTATGGTGTAACATCATAATAATAATAATTTTATCCCTGAACTAAAACATCAGCAAGACTGTCCACCTTCCTGTGGCTTTGTCAAGGGGGCACAGTAGGTTTCGCAGTACCCCCACCCCTATTCCTCTGTCATTTGTAAAGGGGGGGTTATCTTCATCTTTGAACCCCCACAGAGAGCAGCTTCCTGTGGGGCAGTCATCAGCCGTTATTCAATGGCTCCAGGGAAGCACTGTAACACTGTTCTAGAAGATCCAACCAGCCGATGAGCAAGCAGATGGAGGACCAAAGCAGCCAATGAGAGAGCAGCAATGAGACCAAGTCTGTCATTTTTTCTTATTTTTTTGTCTCTTTTTCCTTTTCCCCAAATGACTTGATGCTACTGAACGTCAATGGTGATTTGAGCAAATAATTTATTAATAATTGTCATAAGTGTAGATGTTATATATCTCTAATACATCTATATTATCAGTCACATACTGCTTGGTTGTGGTCCTCTCAGGACTCTGTCGTCGTTCCTACAGCTATCTCTCTGTCTCTCTCTGGAGTAATAATACAAAGTAAGAGAAGGAACCATTTAAGGTGTTTGTCTGCATCCGAAATGGCACCCTGTTCCCTATGTTTTCCACTATTGTTGACCAGGACACATAGGGAATAGGCTGTCATTTGGAATGTAGATGTTGTGTCACTACGATACAAGGCATTGGCTCATACAGGGTCATCAGGTCCTTGAGATCCCAGGTCTGAACACCTGGTAGTCATACTAGGAGAGGAGGTATACTCCTTCCTGTCATGGAGAAGACCCCTTCAATCCTTCTTTCACTGCCTCTCTCCATCTTCACTGCTCCCTGTGAGACAAGAGAAGAGGATTCGTTAGCGCAGATGTGACGTTTTCCCTTTTCACACTGTCGTGTCGACCTGAGCTGTTCTGAGCTGGTAACATAGTGTCCTGTTCACAACACTGAGCCCAGGCTAGCTGTACTGACCTGGTAACATAGTGTCCTGTTCACAACACTGAGCCCAGGCTAGCTATACTGACCTGGTAACATAGTGTCCTGTTCACAACACTGAGCCCAGGCTAGCTATACTGACCTGGTAACATAGAGTCCTGTTCACAATACTGAGCCCAGGCTAGCTGTACATTGTCGTGTCGACCTAAGCTGTTCTGAGCTGGTAACATAGTGTCCTGTTCACAACACTGAGCCCAGGTTAGCTGTACTGACCTGGTAACATAGTGTCCTGTTCACAACACTGAGCCCAGGCTAGCTGTACTGACCTGGTAACATAGAGTCCTGTTCACAACACTGAGCCCAGGCTAGCTGTACTGAGCCCAGGCTAGCTGTACTGACCTGGTAACATAGTGTCCTGTTCACAACACTGAACCCAGGCTAGCTGTACTGTGCTGCCCTTTCTTTTGACAGTACATTGTCCACTCCAGCAGCTATGGTGTATGCATAACAACACCAGCTCAGTACAGCTAGGCTGGGCTCAGTGTTGTGAACAGGACACTACGTAACCAGCTCAGTACAGCTAGCCTGGGCTCAGTGTTGTGAACAGGACTCTACGTAACCAGCTCAGTACAGCTAGCCTGGGCTCAGTGTTGTGAACAGGACACTACGTAACCAGCTCAGTACAGCTAGCCTGGGCTCAGTATTGTGAACAGGACACTAGTGACTACTACAGTACTACAGTACCAGCGGAGTGTTTAACAAGACACTAGTGACTACTACAGTACTATAGTACCAGGGGAGTGTTTAACAGGACACTAGTGACTACTACAGTACTACAGTACCAGGGGAGTGTTTAACAGGACACTAGTGACTACTACAGTACTACAGTACCAGGGGAGTGTTCAACAGGACACTAGTGACTACTATAGTACCAGGGGTGTGTTCAACAGGACACTAGTGACTACTACAGTACCAGGGGAGTGTTCAACAGGACACTAGTGACTACTACAGTACCAGGGGAGTGTTCAACAGGACACTAGTGACTACTACATTACTATAGTACCAGGGGAGTGTTTAACAGGACACTAGTGACTACTACAGTACTACAGTACCAGGGGAGTGTTCAACAGGACACTAGTGACTACTATAGAACCAGGGGTGTGTTCAACAGGACACTAGTGACTACTACAGTACTACAGTACCAGGGGAGTGTTCAACAGGACACTAGTGACTACTATAGTACCAGGGGAGTGTTCAACAGGACACTAGTGACTACTATAGTACCAGGGGAGTGATCAACAGGACACTAGTGACTACTATAGTACCAGGGGAGTGTTCAACAGGACACTAGTGACTACTACAGTACCAGGGGAGTGTTCAACAGGACACTAGTGACTACTACATTACTATAGTACCAGGGGAGTGTTTAACAGGACACTAGTGACTACTACAGTACTACAGTACCAGGGGAGTGTTCAACAGGACACTAGTGACTACTATAGAACCAGGGGTGTGTTCAACAGGACACTAGTGACTACTACAGTACTACAGTACCAGGGGAGTGTTCAACAGGACACTAGTGACTACTACAGTACCAGGGGAGTGTTCAACAGGACACTAGTGACTACTACAGTACCAGGGGAGTGTTCACCAGGACACTAGTGACTACTACAGTACCAGGGGAGTGTTCAACAGGACACTAGTGACTACTACAGTACCAGGGGTGTGTTCAACAGGACACTAGTGACTACTACAGTACCAGGGGAGTGTTCAACAGGACACTAGTGACACTACAGTACTATAGTACCAGGGGAGTGTTCAACAGGACACTAGTGACTACTACAGTACTACAGTACCAGGGGAGTGTTTAACAGGACACTAGTGACTACTACAGTACCAGGGGAGTGTTCAACAGGACACTAGTGACTACTACAGTACCAGGGGAATGTTCAACAGGACACTAGTGACTACTACAGTACTACAGTACCAGGGGAGTGTTCAACAGGACACTAGTGACTACTACAGTACTACAGTACCAGGGGTGTGTTCAACAGGACACTAGTGACTACTACAGTACTACAGTACCAGGGGAGTGTTCAACAGGACTGACCTCCAGAGTTCATGTCTGGATTGGGGACGTGTGTGATGGAGAAGCGGGAGCGGGACACGCTGAAACGGGAGAACTGTGATGCTGCTGTTACTGCTACCGGCTTGTCCTCGGGAGGCTTGTCCTCGGGAGGCTTGTCCTCGGGAGGCTTGTCCTCGGGAGGCTTGGCAGCAGGGACCGGGATGGGATCGGAGACCGGTGGCTCAGCTGTAGACGGGCTGGACAACGGGCTGGTCATCAATGGGATGTCATCCTCCCACTCAAACCCACCACCTGAATATATATATATATATATATATATATATATATATATATATATATATATATATATATATATACATACATACATACATACATACACACACACACACACACACACACACACACACACACACACACACACACACACACACACACACACACACACACACACACACACACACACACACACACACACACACACACACCACATACCACACACCACACACCACACACCACACACCACACACCACACACACAGAGGAGAGGGGGTTTAGAACTGATACAGTATACCTGACTGTAGCTTGTGGATTCCCTCAGGGATCCATTCTTAACACTCTTGGTCTCTAACTGTTCTTGTATCCCTCAGGGATCCATTCTTAACACTCTTGGTCTCTAACTGTTCTTGTATCCCTCAGGAATCCATTCTTAACACTCTTGGTCTCTAACTGTTCTTGTATCCCTCAGGGATCCATTCTTAACACTCTTGGTCTCTAACTGTTCTTGTATCCCTCAGGGATCCATTCTTAACACTCTTGGTCTCTAACTGTTCTTGTATCCCTCAGGGATCCATTCTTAACACTCTTGGTCTCTAACTGTTCTTGTATCCCTCAGGGATCCATTCTTAACACTCTTGGTCTCTAACTGTTCTTGTAACTGAAAGTATTTTTCACTCTTACCTTCTTCTGACATGTTGCCATCAGAGTCCTCTGAGGCGTGTGGTGCCCTGCCTGGGGGGTGGAGGTGGTGGCCCATGGTGGGGTGGTGGTGGTGGCCCATGGTGGGGTGGGGCTGGAGGTCCGGCTGGGGGTTCTCCCCGCCTGAGGCCTGGCTGTTGGACTCTGCTCCTGGGGGAAACGTGAAATCAGCCAGCTCTCCTGTGGGGCTCTCCTGGAGGCGATAGAGAAATCAGTCAGAAAGTCTCAAATACATCTACCAGCACAGAAAACAATAATTCAACTGGCCCAACTTTAAACACCACTTTTATGTTGTGTGACTGCTTATAAAGGATTTGTGATGCATCTATGCAGTGGTTATAAAGACTATGAATTATCTATAATGCGTGGTGCCTTTTTAAAAATCCAGAATGAAATATTGCCATTGATTGACCATAGTGATGTCACTATGCTTGCAGAGTGACTGACCTGGTCGAACAGGAAGACGGTGACGTCATCAAAGAAGGACACGGCTTTCTTCTTCCTGTCCAGCTCGTCACAGAAGGACTGTGTGAGGAGCTTAGGCATCTTGAGGAGGCTGCGGAGGTTTCTGGCCCCACTACTATCGCTCACCACCACCGGCACCCCCATCACCTAGTCAAGTCAAGTGAGTCAGTCACAACACACTTCACATCAGTGTGTCTTAATCCTGGTCCTGGGAACCCAAAGTGGAGCACATTGTAGTTTTTAACCCCAGCATTAACACACCTGATTCCACTATTCATGATGAGTTGATTAGTTGAATTAACTGTGTTAGTACTTGGCCAGAAACACATAATGTTCCTCAGGTTTGGGAAACACTGCTTTACATGATGAAAGCTCCAATCTACAGCGGAGAAACGTCCACCTCCATTTCACAGGAGGCTGCTGAGGGGAGGCTCATAGTAATGTCTGAAACGGAGCAAATGGAATGGAATCATGTGTTTGATGTATTTGATACTATTCCACTTATTTCGCAGCAGCCATTACCACGAGCCTGTCCTCCCAAATGAAGGTGACACCAGACTCCTGTGGTCGGGTTGTGATACTACAACAAAAATACATGACTTCAAACAATAAACTGTGTTTTTTTCCTCTCTGACATCATTGCACATCATTGCATGTCAGATAGAACAGCAGAGTATTTACTACCATTCTGTTTTAACACCACACTGGATGCTCATTTCCACCGAGCTAAAATGATAATGGGTGACCAGTGACCAGTGACCAGTGACCAGTGGCGCTGCTGCTCCTATTGCGGATCTCAGGTTTAAAATAGAATAACACCATGTAGGAAAATGGGGAACGTGAATATAACCAATATATAACCAACCTCCCCCTCACTTTCCTCCTCGCTCAGCTCCTCCTGCAGGTTGTAGCTCCGCAGCTCCTCCTCTGACTCGCTGTCGTCTGACTCCTCCCCCTCGGTTAGAGGAGCTCGCCTCTCCACCTCCCGACACAGCTCCTGGAGTGAGGGGGAGCAGGAGAGGAGCGATGGAGATGAGGTGAGTAGGCCAACAGGACCGTTCTGGTGTCTGCTGTAGCCAGCCTTCTCCTCCTCCTCTTCGTTCTCCTCCTCTAACTCCTCATACTCCTCCTCTTCTCCTCCTCTCTCTCCATTCTCTCCATCCTCGTCGACCTGATTAAACTCTGGCATGTCCTCCTCAGTCGATCCCTGCTCTCCCTCCCCATCCTCCTCCTTCTCTTTCATCACCTCCTCTCTATAGTCTATGGTAGAGTCGGAGCCCAGGGACTGGATGGGGGAGTAGTCATCCTCTGAGGCCCTGTGATGGTTCTCCTGGTCAGAGTGTCTGGCTGAAGCCTCCTGCACTGTGGAGGAACCCTCAGACACCATGGTGGAGCTGCACCCAGATGCCGGCTCCTCGCCGCTGTGCTCAGACTCCAGGCCTACAGCATCGTCAGGGGCGGACTCTTTGGCCAGACAGCCCCCCATCTGAGGGGGGAAGGGGGCCAGCATGGAGAGGCGCGGGCCGGGGGCCGAGGAGGGAGAGGAACCTGTGGTAGTGTCAAACACCACCACTCCATTTGTATTTGTATTTGTGTTTGTGTTTCCTGTCAGGTCTGTCAGGTCACGGTAACCGTCCTCTCTCCCCGTCTGTGGTTGGAGTTCATCTCTCCTCGCCGACCGTATCCTCTGTTTCGAGGCTGTGTGCCCCACAAAGTCCTTCTTATCTCCTGGACTGGAGAAGAAGTTACTCCCTTCATCCTGGGGACTCCTCTCGTTCTCCGCGTCGTAGTCAGAGAAGTAGGCAGAGTCCACGAATGGATTCTTGTCACTTAGTCCCTTTAGCTGCAGCTCAGTGCAGCCAGAGGAGGAAGAGGTACACAAAGTGACCCCAACCCCATCACCCAGGTCCACCTGCTGAAGGACCATCTGTTCCGACCTCGGCCCCAGGCTAACCCCACCGCGGGCCAGGTGGCTCCCACCGAGGACTGGGTGTTGTTGCTGGTTTCCTTCACAGTCCAATAGGAAGTCCCCATTCCCACCTCCCTCCTTTAGGATGAACTCTGGGCTTTCATTGTTCTCTGTGTCGTAGCCACTGTCCAGGGACTTGGGGAGGAGAGATGAGGAGGTGAAAGAAGAGGAGGTGAAAGAGGAGGAGAGGGAGGAGGAGGGATGGAGAAAGACGTCATCAAGGCTGAAGGCCTCACAGGGGCTGGCGGTGGTAACCGACAATGACAGCGACAGCATGTCCAGGGTGTCCACGGAGTCGGGGGTTCCCACCGGGTTCTGCAGGGAGCGTCCGTGGGGGTGGTGGGCGGGGCTTAGATCGTCTCCGACCTCGTCGGCATAGTCCAGGGAGTAGTCGGCCAAAATTCCAGAAGTGATATCCGTTATGTCATCGTCCTCATCGTCGTAGCTACAGTTGCTGATGTCCACTAGGCTGATGCTGGAATGACCGGCCATCTCCAACCCACTGTCCAGCCCTCTGCTAGCCTCAAACAAGGACCCGACCGGCTCCAGCAGTACCCCTTCAGGGTGGGCCAACCCCATCCCCAGTCTCCTCTCCCCCACACCACCAGACATCACCTCCACTGGACCTCTGTCTTTAACATGTGAAGGTATCTCCCAGACATTACCCCCCTGCTTCTCTGTCAGGACTGCCTTAGTGCTGAGGCCTGTGCGAGTGTCAAGCTCCATGTATGTGGATGGAGATTGGATACAGCCTGGTTCTGGGATCATCTTGGGATGGGAGAATGGCCTCTCTCCTGTAATCAGAGATGGGTTTTTACTGTGTCCCTCTACAGACACCGTAGTTGTAGTTTTGGTGGTGGGGACGCCGTCCTTTACACCACCTTTGAGGTTAACACACTTGACAGCAACAGAAGAGCTGGAGAGAGAGTCAACAGCAACACCTCTGAGATGATCTAGGGTAGAGTGGTCTGAGAGACACACAGGTTTATCTCTAGCTCCGTGACACAGGTGACTATATGTAGTAGCACTACTGCCCTCATTGGGTCTGCTAGAGGAAGAGAAGACAGTGCTCTCTCTCCCTGTGGCCTCCATATAGCTGAAGGCTCTGGAGCTGTGCTGCTGGCACATGTTGCTACTGTTACACAAGCCTGTTACATTAGAGGAGTGTGTCGTGGTGTTGGTGTAATGGAGGTCCAGATAGCTGTCCTGTGATTGGCCCGTCTGCCTAAGGTCAAAAGTCATGCTGTTGTTATTGGCCGAGTGGTTGGAGGTCCAGTTGGTGGCTTCTCTCTCAGAGAAGAGATCACCATCGTCGATGTCCCCAGTGTCACTTTCTCCTCTCCTCCTGCCCCCCACCAAAAGTCCCCCGTCCCCTGTCTCCACGTCGATGCTAATATGTTTAGCCATGGGTAGAGTCTTTCTGAGGGGACCCATCATGTCATAGTAGCCTTCACTAACCGTCCTTCTGGCTGTGGTGGAGAAGCCTTGGCTAGCCTCGAGGTAGGGGTCACAGTGTCCCAGACTAGGGCTACTCAGGCACTGGGAGTGGGAGGACCCCACCCCCAGAGGGGTTTCCAGCCTCCCCATTGGATGATGCAGGTTCAGCTGGGACATTATGGGTGTGTCCTCTGGTGATTGGCAACACGTCTCTCGAATGGGCGACTGTTCACAGTAGAAAGCCTGTCTCTGATTGGGTGAGAAGTACTGGTGGGACCGCCCCAGCTCCACGGGACTGGCTGTGCTGGCTGTCTGTCTCAGGAGAGGCTCCATGGTCAGGGACAAGGCCGGGCTATTGTCAGAGTCATGGGTACTGTGTTTACCCCCACTGCTATCGCCTGCTGCTGCTGACCAGTAGGCACTGGGCTGGGACTGGGACTGGGACTGGGGCTGTGGGGTTCTGCTCCCTGAGGAGAGGCTGCCATCCTCAGCCTCCAACCCAGGGCTGTAGTCAACCACACTATCATCCAGGTTGATATTACACTCCACCGGCTCCTCAATACGGATGTAGTACTCACTGCCGACCGAAGGGCTGTGAGCGCTCAACACCGGCACCACCCCTACCCCCGACCCTGACCCCGATCCGGAGTGGTCGGACTCGTAGTAGGATGGGGAGACCCCCAGAACAAGCCCTCCATCCCCTCCGTCCCCTTTACAGCTGCCCGAGGTGGAGGTGTTCCCGACGGGGTAGTATACGTCCTGGTAGTGAGGGTTGCCCTGGCCCAGAGGCCCGCTGGTGGATGAGGAACAGTATGGCTGCTCGGCTCTCGCCTGCTCCCACTTGTACTCAAAGTTGAGCCCACCATAGCTGGTCTCTGTCACGGTTAGGATGTCGTCACCGCTGTCTGAGTGGAAGCTGTCGTGGGAGAAGTGTTCTAGGAGGGGGAAGGAGTTGCGGGAGGTGGAGGCCGGCTCCAACTCCACGTCCCCAGGGATAGATGGTCGGGCTGGGGCAGGGACAGTAGTCTGGGCTAGTGGTGGAGGGGCTGGGGCGGTGTGGCTGTGGGTGGTGCTGCCAGTCAGGTTGGGTCTCAGGGAGTTCCAGCGCTGTTCAAAGTCCTCCTGGACTCCACTGGCCCCCTTGGCACACAGGTAGGTGAGGAGGAGGTGTACCTCCTCACTGTTGGGTCTCTGCTCTGGCTGCAGCCAGCAGAACTGCATCACTTCATACCTGGGGGGGGGGGACAGAGAGAGGAGGGATGTGGGGAGAGAGAGAGGGAGGAGGGGTGAGGGGGGAGCGACAGAGCGGGAGAGAGGGAGGGAGGAGGGGGGGAGTGACAGAGAAGGAGGGAAGGAGGGAGAGAAAGAGGGAGAAAGGGAGGGCCAGAGGGAGGGGGAGACAGACAGAGGAAGGGAGCAACAGGCAAAGGTAGGGAGGGAGGCAGATAGAGACAGAGGGAGCGACAGCGGAGGGAGGGAGCAACAGACAGAGGGAGAGAGAGAGAGGGAGAGTGGGAGTGAGCGACAGAAGGAGGGAGGGAGGGAGGGAGGGAGGGAGGGAGGGAGGGAGGGAGGGAGGGAGGGAGGGAGGGAGGGAGGGAGGGAGGGAGGGAGGGAGGGAGGGAGGGAGGGAGGGAGGGAGGGAGGGAGGAAAGAGAGTGGGAGGGAGCGACAGACAGAGGGAGGGACAGACAGACAGACAGACAGACAGACAGACAGACAGACAGACAGACAGACAGACAGACAGACAGACAGACAGACAGACAGACAGACAGACAGACAGACAGACAGAGGGAGGGAGAGACAGGCGGAGGGAGGGAGCGACAGACAGACAGAGGGAGGGAGGGAGGTAGATAGAGAGACAGAGGGAGCGATAGCGGAGGGAGGGAGGGAGCAACAGACGGAGGGAGGGAGGGAGGGAGGGAGGGAGGGAGGGAGGGAGGGAGGGAGGGAGGGAGGGAGGGAGGGAGGGAGGGAGGGAGGGAGGGAGGGAGGGAGGGAGAAGTGTTACTCTGTAATTCTGGAGGTTCATCAATAGTCCATTTATTATGAAAAATTGCTTTATCACACTGAAATGAGGCAGCTACCATGGAATTGATTTAGAAAACAGCAATATGATGAGGAAGTCCTTCGTCAGCTGTTTCTGGCCGCCAGTCTTACAATCTGACGAGAATATATACAAGCCAGGGACAGAAACTGTGATTGGAAAGATTGGTCAGCATATAGGAAGGTGTCTGTGTGTGTCAGCGTTAAATACGCAGGTGGTTTTAAATGAGTAACATGCTTGATAAAAGGATCACTATTTGCCAGACATCCAGAGAAAGATGAATACATACAGTGGGGAGAACAAGTATTTGATACACTGACATTTTGCAGGTTTTCCTACTTACAAAGCATGTAGAGGTCTGTAATTTTTATCATAGGAACACTTCAACTGTGAGAGACGGAATCTAAAACAAAAATCCAGAAAGTCACATTGCATGATTTTTAAGTAATTCATTTGCATTTTATTGCATGACATAAGTATTTGATTACCTACCAACCAGTATGAATTCCAGCTCTCACAGACCTGTTAATTTTTCTTTAAGAAGCCCTCCTGTTCTCCACTCATTACCTGTATTAACTGCACCTGTTTGAACTCGATACCTGTATAAAAGACACCTGTCCACACACTCAATCAAACAGACTCCAACCTCTCCATAATGGCCAAGACCAGGGAGCTGTGTAAGGACATCAGGGATAAAATTGTAGACCTGCACAAGGCTGGGATGGGCAACAGGACAATAGGCAAGCAGCTTGGTGAGAAGACAACAACTGTGGGCGCAATTATTCGAAAACGGAAGAAGTTCAAGATGACGGTCAATCACCCTCAGTCTGGGGCTCCATGCAAGATCTCACCTCGTGGGGCATCAATGATCATGAGGAAGGTGAGGGATCATCCCAGAACTACACAGCAGGACCTGGTCAATGACCTTAAGAGAGCTGGGACCACAGTCTCAAAGAAAACCATTAGTAACACACTACGCCGTCATAGATTAAAATCCTGCATCGCACGCAAGGTCCCCGTGCTCAAGCCAGCGCATGTCCAGGCCCGTCTGAAGTTTGCCAATGACCATCTGGATGATCCAGAGGAGGAATGGGAGAAGGTCATGTGGTCTGATGAGACAAAAATAGAGCTTTTTGATCTAAACTCCACTCGCCGTGTTTGGGGGAAGAAGAAGGATGAGTACAACCCCAAGAACACCATCCCAACCATGAAGCATGGAGGAGGAAACATCATTATTTGGGGATGCTTTTCTGCAAAGGGGACAAGACTACTGCACCGTATTGAGGGGAGGATGGATGGGGCCATGTCTCGCGAGATCTTGGCCAACAACCTCCTTCCCTCAGTAAGAGCATTGAAGATGGGTCGTGGCTGAGTCTTCCAGCATGACAACGACCCGAAACACACAGCCAGGGCAACTAAGGAGTGGCTCCGTAAGAAGCATCTCAAGGTCCTGGAGTGGCCTAGCCAGTCCCCAGACCTGAACCCAATAGAAAATCTTTGGAGGGAGCTGAAAGTCCGTATTGCCCAGCGACAGCCCCGAAACATGAAGGATCTGGAGAAGGTCTGTATGGAGGAGTGGGCCAAAATCCCTGCTGCAGTGTATGCAAACCTGGTCAAGAACTACAGGAAACATATGATCTCTGTTATTGCAAACAAAGGTTTCTGTACCAAATATTAAGTTCTGCTTTTCTGATGTATCAAATACTTATGTCATGCAATAAAATGCAAATTAATTACTTAAAAATCACTGTGATTTTCTGGATTTTTGTTTTAGATTCCGTCTCTCACAGTTGAAGTGTACCTATGATAACAGACCTCTACATGCTTTGTAAGTAGGAAAACCTGCAAAATCGGCAGTGTATCAATTACTTGTTCTCCCCACTGTAGGTGTTGTGTACTGTATGTGTGAGATGCCAGAAATATGTATTATATGGTGCTGACCAAATGAGAGGCTCATAGCCAGGTTAATAAGGTATTGATTACAACCCATGTCACGAGAAGAAGACTAATGGTTGGTTCGTGCGCCAGAATAAAAGGCATTGATTGGTTGATATGAGGATAGGGAGTACTAATGATTGGTTACAGACCAAAGGATTGTGGTGTATCCTGTGTAGGCGCCCGTGTGCGCATTAGTGCATTTATGCATTTGTGTATGTATGTGTGCATGCGCGTGTGTGTTTGTGTGTGTGTGTGTATCTGTGTGTGTGTACTCACCAGCGCTCAGCCAGGGGTACTTTGAGCCGGGGCCTGGTTAGTTTGAGCTGCTGTTCCTTCACAGTGTAGGTCAGGACCTGTCTGTCAGTGTAGTGTCTGTACGGCTGGTTCCCCAACTCAAACAACTCCCAGATAGTCACTCCCAGAGACCTAGAACAGAGACAAACCCATGAAGTAACGTCTTCAGTTAGTCACTCCCAGACCTAGAACAGAGACAAACCCATGAAGTAACATCTTCAGATAGTCACTCCCAGACCTAGAACAGAGACAAACCCATGAAGTAACATCTTCAGATAGTCACTCCCAGAGACCTAGAACAGAGACAAACCATGAAGTAACGTCTTCAGATAGTCACTCCCAGAGACCTAGAACAGAGACAAACCCATGAAGTAACGTCTTCAGATAGTCACTCCCAGAGACCTAGAACAGAGACAAACCATGAAGTAACATCTTCAGATAGTCACTCCCAGAGACCTAGAACAGAGACAAACCCATGAAGTAACGTCTTCAGATAGTCATTCCCAGAGACCTAGAACAGAGACAAACCATGAAGTAACATCTTCAGATAGTCACTCCCAGAGACCTAGAACAGAGACAAACCCATGAAGTAACATCTTCAGATAGTCACTCCCAGACCTAGAACAGAGACAAACCCATGAAGTAACATCTTCAGATAGTCACTCCCAGACCTAGAACAGAGACAAACCCATGAAGTAACATCTTCAGATAGTCATTCCCAGAGACCTAGAACAGAGACAAACCATGAAGTAACATCTTCAGATAGTCACTCCCAGACCTAGAACAGAGACAAACCCATGAAGTAACATCTTCAGATAGTCACTCCCAGACCTAGAACAGAGACAAACCCATGAAGTAACATCTTCAGATAGTCACTCCCAGAGACCTAGAACAGAGACAAACCATGAAGTAACATCTTCAGATAGTCATTCCCAGAGACCTAGAACAGAGACAAACCATGAAGTAACATCTTCAGATAGTCACTCCCAGACCTAGAACAGAGACAAACCCATGAAGTAACATCTTCAGATAGTCATTCCCAGAGACCTAGAACAGAGACAAACCCATGAAGTAACATCTTCAGATAGTCACTCCCAGAGACCTAGAACAGAGACAAACCATGAAGTAACATCTTCAGATAGTCACTCCCAGAGACCTAGAACAGAGACAAACCATGAAGTAACATCTTCAGATAGTCACTCCCAGACCTAGAACAGAGACAAACCCATGAAGTAACGTCTTCAGATAGTCATTCCCAGACCTAGAACAGAGACAAACCCATGAAGTAACGTCTTCAGATAGTCACTCCCAGACCTAGAACAGAGACAAACCCATGAAGTAACGTCTTCAGATAGTCATTCCCAGACCTAGAACAGAGACAAACCCATGAAGTAACATCTTCAGATAGTCACTCCCAGAGACCTAGAACAGAGACAAACCCATGAAGTAACGTCTTCAGATAGTCACTCCCAGAGACCTAGAACAGAGCCTTTATTTAGTCCCAGTGTGTTTGTGCTGTCATGACAACTCCTCGTCACTCATTGTCATGTCACATCTGGATTGACAATGAGCTATCGAGTTGGAAAGAGCACAAACTGATCTGGGACCAGGCTAGGTTTGGTTGAAGAGTTGTATCAATAACACCATAAGTCAAATCTGGGACCAGGCTAGCTGTGGTTGAAGAGTTGTATCAATAACACCATAAGTCAAATCTGGGATCAGGCTAGGTTTGGTTGAAGAGCTGTGTCGTTGACCTTAACAATAACACCGTAAGGGCTGAGTCAACCATAGTGTATGGTGCTGACACCATTCATTCCTACACCCTTGAACCCCTGACCCCTCCCCCCTGCTCACCAGACGTTGCTGTCCTTAGTCTGGTCCACCACTAGTAGGTTACCATGCACCTCGTCTATGAGCTCTGGGGCGATCCAACGCAGCGGCACCCAGATCTGGTCTGGAGTCACAAAGTAGTCATCCTACAGAGTAGAATACAGCAGAATCATTAGATGGAAATACTACTTTATCGTCTGTCTGTTACAATGGAAACTATTCTTCTGTCCCACCCCCTATTCAGTATGTAGAAATATACATCATACAATATAACCAAGACTGGTTTATTACTGTAGATTCACCAAGACTGGTTTATTACTGTATATTCACCAAGACTGGTTTATTACTGTATATTCACCAAGACTGGTTTATTACTGTAGACTCATCAAGACTGGTTAATTACTGTAGACTCACCAAGACTGGTTTATTACTGTAGACTCACCAAGACTGGTTTATTACTGTATATTCACCAAGACTGGTTTATTACTGTATATTCACCAAGACTGGTTTATTACTGTATATTCACCAAGACTGGTTTATTACTGTATATTTACCAAGACTGGTTTATTACTGTAGATTCACCAAGACTGGTTTATTACTGTATATTCACCAAGACTGGTTTATTACTGTATATTCACCAAGACTGGTTTATTACTGTAGATTCACCAAGACTGGTTAATTACTGTAGATTCACCAAGACTGGTTTATTACTGTAGACTCACCAAGACTGGTTTATTACTGTAGACTCATCAAGACTGGTTTATTACTGTAGACTCACCAAGACTGGTTTATTACTGTAGACTCACCAAGACTGGTTTATTACTGTATATTCACCAAGACTGGTTTATTACTGTAGATTCACCAAGACTAGTTTATTACTGTAGACTCACCAAGACTGGTTAATTACTGTAGACTCACCAAGACTGGTTAATTACTGTAGATTCACCAAGACTGGTTAATTACTGTAGATTCACCAAGACTGGTTAATTACTGTAGACTCACCAAGACTGGTTAATTACTGTAGATTCACCAAGACTGGTTAATTACTGTAGACTCACCAAGACTGGTTTATTACTGTAGATTCACCAAGACTGGTTTATTACTGTAGACTCACCAAGACTGGTTTATTACTGTAGACTCATCAAGACTGGTTTATTACTGTAGACTCACCAAGACTGGTTTATTACTGTATATTCACCAAGACTGGTTTATTACTGTAGATTCACCAAGACTGGTTTATTACTGTAGACTCACCAAGACTGGTTTATTACTGTAGACTCACCAAGACTGGTTTATTACTGTAGACTCATCAAGACTGGTTAATACTGTAGGCTCACCTTGTATCTGCTGTGTGAGAGGCCATAGTCTCCTATCTTTACTGTCCTCTCTGAGGTCAGAAGGCAGTTCCTTAAGGCCAGGTCACTGTAAAGAGGAGAGGGAGGAACAGTTCACTGCATTGTTACATTATAGCCATTTAGCAGACGCTGTTATCCAGAGAGACTTACAGCAGCATTTAGGGTTAAGTACCTTGCTCAAGGGCACATCGTCAGATTTTTCACCTAGTCTGCTCAGAGATTCAAACCAGCAACCTTTCAGTTACTGGCCCAACGCTCTTAACCGCTAGGCTACCTGCCACCCAGTCACCAGACCAGACTAAACCATATGTAATACTCTGACTGCAGTAATAATCGTATCACAATAAACCATTCAATCATTGTTATTGAATGTATTGTTACCACAGGAAAACACGATGCGTCACAACATTTACCACTCAATAGCATAAAGTACGGGTGTAATTCACTGGTATGACTGCACAAGTAGCTACGTGGATTTCTCATTTTTCTCTGTAGCTATTTCTGACTACTACACAGGCAGCGAGATTTTGTTGATCTTAACTCTACCTATCATCAGCTCCTCAGCACATGATTGGCTGCTACCATGGTAACAAGGAGAGAGGGGTTCCCCCCGGCAACAAAATCACTGATGCTGGAGTTGGTGAGAGTCACTCAGGCAGCACCAGGATGTTGTTACCGGGACAGACCAGCAGGGGAGCCAGAGCAACACAGCTTCAGTCATATCCTAACATATTTCCATATTTTTATTTAACATTTATTTAAACAGGTAAGGTAATTAGGAACAGATTGTACATAATATCCTCAATATCATGTTAATTTGGAGACAGACCAGCTGCACAGTCCCAGTTGTATCTAGGGTGGGATGTGTCAGAGTGAGACCAGATCCTTCAACATCCTCCAGATCATCCCGATTCAGTTCCCTTTATCGGTTTTATGTCCCTACAACATGTATGTTACCGTAAATACAGTGTATATATCATTACTCTTCACTACAACATGTATGTTACCGTAAATACAGTGTATATATCGTTACTCTTCACTACAACATGTATGTTACCGTAAATACAGTGTATATATCATTACTCTTCACTACAACATGTATGTTACCGTAAATACAGCGTATATATCATTACTCTTCACTACAACATGTCAGAAACATATTGCTATGGAATGATTGATATGTTCTAGGACTTTCATTAGGACTCGAGTTCGTAAGGAAGTTGTGTTTGTGCAGGTGTCCACTAACCCACCTGTGAATGAAGTTGTGTTTGTGAAGGTGTCTACTAACCCACCTGTGAATGAAGTTGTGTTTGTGAAGGTGTCTACTAACCCACCTGTGAATGAAGTTGTGTTTGTGAAGGTGTCTACTAACCCACCTGTGAATGAAGTTGTGCTTGTGAAGGTGCAGCAGGCCCGAGGCGATCTCGCACGCCATTCGCTGGAGGGTCAGGGGATCAGGGGTCACGGAGTCAGCCGCCCGACAGCTGCGCAGGTAACTCTTCAGGTCGCCCTGATGACCAGGACAGGAAGTGATGTCATAAAAATGATTTGGCACTCTATATCACCATATTCCCTAGTGCACTATATAGGGAATATGGTCAAAAGTAGTGCAGTAGATGTGAATATAGGATGCCATTTGGGACACACAAACCTATGTTTGTAATGTATGTCTGTACAATAACCCGTCACAACTTGCTCTCATCCACTTCTCCTTCTATGTCTGTTAGCAGTATGGTGGAAACTCTGATCTGTAAGGTGTTAGCAGTATGGTGGGAAACTCTGATCTGTAAGGTGTTAGCAGTATGGTGGAAACTCTGATCTGTAAGGTGTTAGCAGTATGGTGGGAAACTCTGATCTGTAAGGTGTTAGCAGTATGGTGGAAACTCTGATCTGTAAGGTGTTAGCTGTATGGTGGAAACTCTGATCTGTAAGGTGTTAGCAGTATGGTGGAAACTCTGATCTGTAAGGTGTTAGCAGTAAGGTGGAAACTCTGATCCGTAAGGTGTTAGCAGTATGGTGGAAGCTCTGATCTGTAAGGGTGTAATCAATATGGTGGAAGCTCAGACCCTTCTGCAAACCCAGAGGAAAGGGTAGAGAGCAGATTGTCCCTGGCTGTAACAGTACAGTATTCCACCAACAGGGGGAGCAAGTATCCATCTCACCAGAGAACTCCATATAGAAGGTGGTTGTGACCTCTGAGATAGGAGTTAGGGTTTAGGGGGTTAGGGTTTAGGGGGTTAGGGGGCTAGGGGAGGTTTCTCTCACCAGAGGACAGAACTCCATGACCAGTAGATAGGGTGTAACTTCTGAGATAGGGGTTAGGGTTTAGGGGGTTAGGGGGCTAGGGGAGGTTTATCTCACCAGAGGACAGAACTCCATGACCAGTAGATAGTGTGTAACCTCTGAGATAGGGGTTAGGGTTTAGGGGGTTAGGGGGCTAGGGAAGGTTTCTCTCACCAGAGGACAGAACTCCATGACCAGTAGATAGTGTGTAACCTCTGAGATAGGGGTTAGGGTTTAGGGGGTTAGGGGGCTAAGGGAGGTTTCTCTCACCAGAGGACAGAACTCCATGACCAGTAGATAGGGTGTAACCTCTGAGCACTGTGCCAGGCACTGCAGGAGGGCTGGGTTCTGGAGGGCACTGGGGGAAGGGGGAGGTAGAGGAGATGGGTCATAGTTCAACAGTCACCTTTACTGTCATAGTTTATAGTGAACATACAGTCAGAACACATGGAAAGAGGTAGCAGGATAACCATGTATAGGCATTCATTCATTCACCAATTGATTGATTAATTAATTAATTAATTGTACTGGATGCAAAGGGTGGGGTATACAGGGTATGAGATCCATATGGTTGTAGTTCTGACCGGTATGGCTGTGCCTCTTCCAGGAAGTGCATCTGGTCCTGGACACTGGCACTGGCCTTCAGCTCCTTGACTACCACCTGGGTGGTGCTGAGACCTGCATTCACCTCCCCCAAGAGAACCTATACAGGACCCACAGAGACACACACACACACACACACACACACACACACACACACACACACACACATTTACAGTAGTTAACATGGTAAAGACAGGGGGCAACGGAGAGACAGAGAAAGACAGAGAGAGAGATAGAGAGAGACAGAGGGAAACAGATGGAGAGACCGAGAGAAAGACAGAGAGACAGGGAGAGACAGGGGGAGAGACAGAGAGAAAGACAGAGAGAAAGACAGAGAGACAGGGAGAGACAGGGGGAGAGACAGAGAGAAAGACAGAGAGAAAGACAGAGAGACAGGGAGAGACAGGGGGAGAGACAGGGGGAGAGACAGAGAGAAAGACAGAGAGAAAGACAGAGAGAAAGACAGAGGGAGAGACAGAGGGAGAGAAAGAGGGAGAGAAAGAGGGAGAGAAAGAGGGAGAGACAGGGAGAGACAGGGAGAGACAGAGGGAGAGACAGAGGGAGAGACAGAGGTAGAGACAGAGGGAGAGACAGGGAGAGACAGAGGTAGAGACAGAGGTAGAGACAGAGGGAGAGACAGGGAGAGACAGAGGTAGAGACAGAGGTAGAGACAGAGGGAGAGACAGAGGTAGAGACAGAGGGAGAGACAGAGGTAGAGACAGAGAGAAGAGCAAAACATACAGTTCAGCACTAACTAAAAAGCTTTGGAAGCAATGCAGATGGAATGGAATTCAGTGTGACATGTAGATAGTCCCAGCTCTCAGACAGACAAGGCTGTAGGTCAGCTTGTGGCCCTAATAAGATCAACACCACATTACACACACATTCCACACACACTACCTCACAGCACACTTCAATGGTATGTCTCCAATGGCACCCTATCCCCTATATACTGCACTACGTTTGACCAGGGCCCATAAGGCTTTGGCCCAAAGTAGTGCACTATATAGGGAATATGGTGCCATTTGGGATGTTGACAGTAACATGGAGGAAAGCAGGAAGAGAGAGGATATAGGGAAAGACACAGGCTGCTGTTTTGTCCCAATCTTTACCCTTATTCTCGCTAAAGTGTACACTCATTCTCTCACTCACCCTCAGAACATTAGATTGCCATTTTTTGTCATTTAGCAGACGATCTTATCCAGATCGACTTACAGTAACTGGTCCATGTTTAAACAATACAGGACCGGACTGGTATAATACATGGTGAAACCTCCCTCTAGCTGGTCCATGTTTAAACAATACAGGACTGGACTGGTATAATACATGATGAAACCTCCCTCTAGCTGGTCCATGTTTAAACAATACAGGACTGGTATAATACATGATGAAACCTCCCTCTAGCTGGTCCATGTTTAAACAATACAGGACTGGTATAATACATGATGAAACCTCCCTCTAGCTGGTCCATGTTTAAACAATACAGGACTGGACTGGTATAATACATGATGAAACCTCCCTATAGCTGGTCCATGTTTAAACAATACAGGACCGGACTGGTATAATACATGATGAAACCTCCCTCTAACTGGTCCATGTTTAAACAATACAGGACCGGACTGGTATAATACATGATGAAACCTCCCTCTAGCTGGTCCATGTTTAAACAATACAGGACTGGACTGGTATAATACATGATGAAACCTCCCTCTAGCTGGTCCATGTTTAAACAATACAGGACTGGTATAATACATGATGAAACCTCCCTCTAGCTGGTCCATGTTTAAACAATACAGGACTGGCCTGGTATAATACATGATGAAACCTCCCTCTAGCTGGTCCATGTTTAAACAATACAGGACTGGCCTGGTATAATACATGATGAAACCTCCCTCTAGCTGGTCCATGTTTAAACAATACAGGACTGGCCTGGTATAATACATGATGAAACCTCCCTCTAGCTGGTCCATGTTTAAACAATACAGGACTGGTATAATACATGATGAAACCTCCCTCTAGCTGGTCCATGTTTAAACAATACAGGACTGGTATAATACATGATGAAACCTCCCTCTAGCTGGTCCATGTTTAAACAATACAGGACTGGCCTGGTATAATACATGATGAAACCTCCCTCTAGCTGGTCCATGTTTAAACAATACAGGGCTGGCCTGGTATAATACATGATGAAACCTCCCTCTAGCTGGTCCATGTTTAAACAATACAGGACTGGCCTGGTATAATACATGATGAAACCTCCCTCTAGCTGGTCCATGTTTAAACAATACAGGACTGGACTGGTATAATACATGATGAAACCTCCCTCTAGCTGGTCCATGTTTAAACAATACAGGACCGGACTGGTATAATACATGATGAAACCTCCCTATAGCTGGTCCATGTTTAAACAATACAGGACTGGACTGGTATAATACATGATGAAACCTCCCTCTAGCTGGTCCATGTTTAAACAATACAGGACTGGTATAATACATGGTGAAACCTCCCTCTAGCTGGTCCATGTTTAAACAATACAGGACTGGACTGGTATAATACATGATGAAACCTCCCTATAGCTGGTCCATGTTTAAACAATACAGGACTGGACTGGTATAATACATGGTGAAACCTCCCTCTAGCTGGTCCATGTTTAAACAATACAGGACTGGTATAATACATGATGAAACCTCCCTATAGCTGGTCCATGTTTAAACAATACAGGACTGGACTGGTATAATACATGATGAAACCTCCCTCTAGCTGGTCCATGTTTAAACAATACAGGACTGGTATAATACATGATGAAACCTCCCTCTAGCTGGTCCATGTTTAAACAATACAGGACTGGACTGGTATAATACATGATGAAACCTCCCTCTAGCTGGTCCATGTTTAAACAATACAGGACTGGACTGGTATAATACATGATGAAACCTCCCTCTAGCTGGTCCATGTTTAAACAATACAGGACCGGACTGGTATAATACATGATGAAACCTCCCTCTAGCTGGTCCATGTTTAAACAATACAGGACTGGACTGGTATAATACATGATGAAACCTCCCTCTAGCTGGTCCATGTTTAAACAATACAGGACTGGTATAATACATGATGAAACCTCCCTCTAGCTGGTCCATGTTTAAACAATACAGGACTGGTATAATACATGGTGAAACCTCCCTCTAGCTGGTCCATGTTTAAACAATACAGGACTGGTATAATACATGATGAAACCTCCCTCTAGCTGGTCCATGTTTAAACAATACAGGACTGGCCTGGTATAATACATGATGAAACCTCCCTCTAGCTGGTCCATGTTTAAACAATACAGGACTGGTATAATACATGATGAAACCTCCCTCTAGCTGGTCCATGTTTAAACAATACAGGACTGGTATAATACATGATGAAACCTCCCTCTAGCTGGTCCATGTTTAAACAATACAGGGCTGGACTGGTATAATACATGATGAAACCTCCCTCTAGCTGGTCCATGTTTAAACAATACAGGACTGGACTGGTATAATACATGATGAAACCTCCCTATAGCTGGTCCATGTTTAAACAATACAGGACTGGCCTGGTATAATACATGATGAAACCTCCCTATAGCTGGTCCATGTTCAAACAATACAGGACTGGACTGGTATAATACATGATGAAACCTCCCTCTAGCTGGTCCATGTTTAAACAATACAGGACTGGTATAATACATGGTGAAACCTCCCTCTAGCTGGTCCATGTTTAAACAATACAGGACTGGACTGGTATAATACATGGTGAAACCTCCCTCTAGCTGGTCCATGTTTAAACAATACAGGACTGGTATAATACATGATGAAACCTCCCTCTAGCTGGTCCATGTTTAAACAATACAGGACTGGCCTGGTATAATACATGATGAAACCTCCCTCTAGCTGGTCCATGTTTAAACAATACAGGACTGGTATAATACATGATGAAACCTCCCTCTAGCTGGTCCATGTTTAAACAATACAGGACTGGTATAATACATGGTGAAACCTCCCTCTAGCTGGTCCATGTTTAAACAATACAGGACTGGCCTGGTATAATACATGATGAAACCTCCCTCTAGCTGGTCCATGTTTAAACAATACAGGACTGGTATAATACATGATGAAACCTCCCTCTAGCTGGTCCATGTTTAAACAATACAGGACTGGTATAATACATGATGAAACCTCCCTCTAGCTGGTCCATGTTTAAACAATACAGGACCGGACTGGTATAATACATGATGAAACCTCCCTCTAACTGGTCCATGTTTAAACAATACAGGACCGGACTGGTATAATACATGATGAAACCTCCCTCTAGCTGGTCCATGTTTAAACAATACAGGACTGGACTGGTATAATACATGATGAAACCTCCCTCTAGCTGGTCCATGTTTAAACAATACAGGACTGGTATAATACATGATGAAACCTCCCTCTAGCTGGTCCATGTTTAAACAATACAGGACTGGCCTGGTATAATACATGATGAAACCTCCCTCTAGCTGGTCCATGTTTAAACAATACAGGACTGGCCTGGTATAATACATGGTGAAACCTCCCTCTAGCTGGTCCATGTTTAAACAATACAGGACCGGACTGGTATAATACATGATGAAACCTCCCTCTAGCTGGTCCATGTTTAAACAATACAGGACTGGCCTGGTATAATACATGATGAAACCTCCCTCTAGCTGGTCCATGTTTAAACAATACAGGACTGGTATAATACATGATGAAACCTCCCTCTAGCTGGTCCATGTTTAAACAATACAGGACTGGTATAATACATGGTGAAACCTCCCTCTAGCTGGTCCATGTTTAAACAATACAGGACTGGCCTGGTATAATACATGATGAAACCTCCCTCTAGCTGGTCCATGTTTAAACAATACAGGACTGGTATAATACATGATGAAACCTCCCTCTAGCTGGTCCATGTTTAAACAATACAGGACTGGACTGGTATAATACATGATGAAACCTCCCTCTAGCTGGTCCATGTTTAAACAATACAGGACCGGACTGGTATAATACATGATGAAACCTCCCTCTAACTGGTCCATGTTTAAACAATACAGGACCGGACTGGTATAATACATGATGAAACCTCCCTCTAGCTGGTCCATGTTTAAACAATACAGGACTGGACTGGTATAATACATGATGAAACCTCCCTCTAGCTGGTCCATGTTTAAACAATACAGGACTGGTATAATACATGATGAAACCTCCCTCTAGCTGGTCCATGTTTAAACAATACAGGACTGGCCTGGTATAATACATGATGAAACCTCCCTCTAGCTGGTCCATGTTTAAACAATAAAGGACCGGACTGGTATAATACATGATGAAACCTCCCTCTAGCTGGTCCATGTTTAAACAATACAGGACTGGTATAATACATGATGAAACCTCCCTCTAGCTGGTCCATGTTTAAACAATACAGGACCGGACTGGTATAATACATGATGAAACCTCCCTCTAGCTGGTCCATGTTTAAACAATACAGGACTGGTATAATACATGATGAAACCTCCCTCTAGCTGGTCCATGTTTAAACAATACAGGACTGGTATAATACATGATGAAACCTCCCTCTAGCTGGTCCATGTTTAAACAATACAGGACTGGTATAATACATGATGAAACCTCCCTCTAGCTGGTCCATGTTTAAACAATACAGGACTGGCCTGGTATAATACATGATGAAACCTCCCTCTAGCTGGTCCATGTTTAAACAATACAGGACTGGTATAATACATGATGAAACCTCCCTCTAGCTGGTCCATGTTTAAACAATACAGGACTGGCCTGGTATAATACATGGTGAAACCTCCCTCTAGCTGGTCCATGTTTAAACAATACAGGACTGGTATAATACATGATGAAACCTCCCTCTAGCTGGTCCATGTTTAAACAATGACTGTACTGTACATCCATGAGGGGAAGTGAGCTTGTGCATAATTCAGGAACAAGGGTAGCGAATCAGAACCCAGCTACAGACTTTGGGAGGAGTGGTTTCTGTGTCGTTAGTATGTGCTAAGAAAATAATCCGGGGTGCAGCTCACCT